>NW_026921289.1:125000-187111 GCF_032062105.1 Saccostrea cuccullata
TGGTCGCCATTGTTGTTTTGAGATACGTAACTTTTAATATCACAATTTCACTAATCAATGAAGTTTTTCCACAGAATTACATCGTCAAAAACACAATTTAAGTACACTGAATGTAAATACACACAAAGATAAATCGGATGGTCGATGATTATTTAGTAATCCTATGGATTAATGGAGACAATAATAGCTTGGTACTGACGCTGTCCTGGACCATCGAAAGATAAGAAGTCACATGACTAGTTTCTTGACCTATTGACCAATGACTGATGGACAGGAAATCAGAATGCCAATTACATAATATTGGTAAACATAAACAAAAGCAGACGGGGAAGGGCTTAGTAAAACAAATTGTATGAAATAAACTTTGCTTAAAATTTTTATAAAATGATTTAAGCTACAATTAAAAGCATCTTCAGCATTCAGAAATGTCCTAATATATATGAGCCCTACACTCTCAATGAGGTTTTTGGCCAGTTGGCATTGCATTTCAACTAGGCCTCATTAAAAGTAAAGAGAATTTCGTCTATAGTGTTATTAGCTCACCTGAGCCACAGGCTCAAGTGAGCTTTTCTGATCACAATTTGTCCGTTGTCTGTCGTTGTTGTCGTCGTCGTAGTCGTCGTCGTCGTCATCGTCGTTGTAAACTTTTCACATTTTTGACTTCTTCTCAAGAACCGCTGGACCAATTTCAATCAAACTTAAAACAAAGTATCCTTAGGTCAAGGGGATTCAAGTTTGTTCAAATGAAGGGCCACGCCCTTATTCAAGGGGAGATAATTAAGAAATTATAAAAATTTGATGGTATGTTTCAAAAATCTTCTTTTCAAGAACCACTGTGCCAGGAAAGATGAAACTTATAGGGAAGCATCCTCAGGTAGTGTAGATTCAAGTTTGTTCAATTCATGACCCCTGGGGTAAGGCGGGGCCAAAATGGCCGACCAAAATTTACATAGAAATACATAGGAAAATTCTTTAAAAAACTTCCTCTCAAGAACCACTGCGCAAGGAAAGATGAAACTTATAGGGAATTATCCTAAGGTAGTGAAGATTCTAGTTTGTTCAACTCATGACCCCTGGGGGTAGGGCGGGGCCAAAATGGAGGATCAAAGATTTACATAGAAATACATAGGAAAATTCTTTAAAAATCTTCTACCAGGTACTCAAGAACCACTGTGCCAGGAAAGATGAAACTTATAAGGAAGCATCCTCAGGTAGTGTAGATTCAAGTTTGTTTAAATCATGACCCCCCGGAGTTGGGCGGGGCCAAAATGGCCGTTCAAAGTGTTACATAGAAATATATAGGAAAATTCTTTAAAAATCTTCTTCTCAAGAACCACTGTGCCAGGAAAGATGAAACTTATAGGGAAGCATCCTCAGGTAGTGTAGATTCAAGTTTGTTCAAATCATGACCCTCGGGGGTTGGGCCGGGCCACAATGGCCGATCAAAGTGTTACATAGAAATATATGGTAAAAATTCTTTAAAAATCTTCTTCTCAAGAATAGCAAAGGCATGAATGATCATATTTTTATAGAAGCATCCTCAGGCAGTGGACATTCAATTTTTGTTCAAATGATAACCCCAAGGGGTAGGGCGGGGCCACAACATGGAATCCAAGTTTTACATGCAGAAAAATTCTTTTCATGAATAGCAAAGCTATGATTAGTCCTGTTCATATGGAAGCATTCTTGGGTAGTGTAGATTCAATTTTGTCTAAGTCATAACCCCTTGGGGTATAGGGCGGGGCCACAATGTAAGTTAAAATGTGAAGGGCAATAAAGCCACAGGTACCGTATATACTCGCCTATAAGTCGGTCCGCCTATAAGTCGGTTGTATTTAATATTAAGCTTTCATTTCAGATGGACTGATCTTATACCTTACTTTTGATAGCTCACCTATAAGTCGGACAATGAGTTTTATACCAGAAACTAACTCCCAAAAAACCGACTTATAGGCGAGTATATACGGTAATCAAAGAAATATACATGCATCCTTAGTTAGTAAAGATTCAAGTTTGTTCATTTTTTTAAATCATACCATTCCCCTTTTAAGGATTGGTTTAGACCACTACTGGGTATAAACTGATTTCTGCTTTTTCCCTATCCACATTGCTCAGGTGAGCAATGTGGCCCATGGGCCTCTTGTTTGATAGAAAGGTATGTATAGTAAGGCTTCTTTCATAATGAGTCCCACTTATGCACAGTCTTCAATTAATCTCTGTATTCTTTGGTGGACTTTTGATTTGAATTCCAGATTATTTAAGTTGTTAGGCTTGTTTACTGCATAAACATTAAATCTAGGACTTGTGAATAATAGTAAGCCTTACTTGATCACCCTGCCGTTTTTACATGTATTTGAAATAAGACATATTGTTAATTTTAGTCCTTAAACATGGATGACATTTTTATTTATCGTTGTATGGTTACTGCTGTTTTAAAAATCATATTCTTTTTTTTTAAATGATCCTTTCCGTTTCTCAAAAATAGCTAGTTTCTTGCATACACTGGTTCAATTTATGATTTATTCTGTTCATACCCTAGGGCTTTCAAGGAGATTAGATACAGGCAATACTTTTACTAAATAATGGAGGTACTTACTGAAAGTGATTCAATCTAAATATTTTATCAAATTTGTCCCCAGCAAATAATTTGGTCGGTACAATTGTGATTTCAGCTTTATAAAAAGTACCAGGTATTTGCGGTTTATAAAAGGCTTAGCTGATATCCTTCATTTTGTGTCTTCAACAGTAATTTCTGTCACTAGCTTGATAGCTAGTTTATTACTCGGATGATAATAAGTCCAATGACTTCTGATCTTTGAGAAATGTACCTATGCTGTGTTGGAAAATGTTAATAGAGCTCTAAAGTTACATTATATTTTGAGTGTCTGAAAAATTGTAAATTGGCATGTCCAAGAAATTGACACTTGTATGTGATATTTTTATAAGTCAATCTTTAATGCTAATATGATGAGTTCCATGTGTCATCCAGCAAAACAAATTTGCAACGAATGGCTAAAGACATAAAGGTTTGATCACATCTTAATTGAATGATAAAAAACTTGCAGTCATTTTCTCTCTCTCTCTCTCCTTTTATTTTTTTTTTTTATTTTTTTCCCTCCTCCTACCCAATTTTTTTGAAAAAAAATCCGTAAAACTAAAAATTAAATTTCTCTCGCCTAACTTCTGAAAATGTTCCCATTGTAAACGGGATATACTGCAATGAATTAGTCCCTTGGGTGAATTAGCTTTCCTTCTGAAGAAAATCCAAAGCATTATCTTTTTGTGTTACATTGAGATGAATTACCACCTCTGTCTGCAAATGAAATTTGTTTTGAAGTTAAGTCATTTTAAGTAGATTGAAGTATAAATATGTTTACTTTATTTTTGTTGAAATACCCTACACAATGAGTTCTGATTTCATTGAATTCTTAAAACAAGAAATAGATATATTTTTTATAGAAGATATATTTTTTTTTTATTTTTAGTAATTTATTTATTTGTTTACTTGCTTTATGTAAATTCAAGAAAATTATTGATTTTTAAGGTAGTAGGTTAAAAACCTCATTCTATCATTACTGAAAAAGTTCTTATTATAAATGAAGAAAAAAGTGATGAGAGAGAAGTACAATGAATCCCCTGGGATTAACTAGGGCCCCGCTCGGCAGGCGCCCTATAGTGATCAGTCTGTCCGTCCGGCTGTCCGTCCGGCTGACCAACTGTCAGTCCGTCCGAGAATTCTTGTCCGGAGCATGTCCAGAAAATTCTCCTCCAAGCTGCACTGTGTAAATAGTATTACAGACAAAATCGTTTGTTTCTGATGAAAAATTTGATTATAAATTTTGATGACAATTTATATTATAACTTTTGTAATGTATATATAAAAATCGTTTTTATTCTTCCAGATATTGGACTTCGAATGACACGCATGATATTGAGATTAGATATCGGTAGAAAAAAATTAAATGATTTTCATTTGAATTAACTATGTGTCTAGAAATTTATATTTTAGTAAAATTATTCATCCACGTCACAAAATCAAAATTATGAATTTTATTTTAAATGAATAATTTAATTTCGTGTGTTCACGTAACAAAGGAAGACGAAATGGCGTCTAGCGGCATTCGTGTCACATACACTGTATACATAGTACAGTATAAAATTTAATCGGAGCTGTATTTATGTTCATGGTTTTAACATGTACAGTACTAGTGTACGATCCAAGCATTACAATTTATATACCTTATTGAAATACATTTATTTTGTTCATCTTGAATTATTCTGAATGTTAATGCGAAAATCGTCAGCAGAAACACGAAATTAATGCAATAATTTCAAAGCGTATTTCTCGTAACAGCAAACATTATTTTCATAGAGTAGTAATCTCTACGTTATGTTTTTAAAATCTTTTCAGTGTAAGTACTTATTTTAATTCGTTGTCTTTTCTTGTAAAGTGTATAAAAAGCTATACCAGAGAGAGAGAGAGAGAGAGAGAGAGAGATTCATACAACTCCCTTTTAATATATAGTCTGTAATTTTTTTTAATTCTTCATTTTATTTAAGTTACTGAGGTCACAATTCATTATTCTATAATTCTATTTAATTGCCACAACTTTTGTTTATATTCATTTATGTTCATATCCATTTAATGCAATTAATTTGTTCTCTGTATATGCTGTATGCACAAAATTCTCGTTCATCACCTGCCAATCAAAATCCCATGAAGCTATGTGACCTTGAAAGTCTGTTTACTTGGAAAGAATTTCTCTTGTGATTTGAAACTATCTTATGGTCAGTTCCGAGTTCACACCTGTAAAAAAAAATATATTGGGTCTCTGCCGGTGGGCCAGGGGCGTCGTATGTTTATCACACCTTTCAAATTCTTTAGCTCTGAACACAGCAAGTGTATACATGTAACACACTCAACTGATATGCGAAATTCATCTTCCAGGTTTTACTACAACATCAATTATAAACTTGCATGTATTTGTTAATTTATTTATCCTTTTTCAGACACAAATAAGAATGTATCCCGTAGATTAAGATTTAAAAAAAAAACATAACATAAATTTGCGAACTTCTGATAAAGTTTTAACTAGCTGATTTGTATCGCTTTTTTAGAAGGGGGGTAAAAATCGCTAAATATCTAGATATGTTTTCTCAAACCGTTTTTTTTTTCTTTTCACACAAAATATTTCAGAATGAAGTAATATTCGTACTGAAGTTAGCACATTTCATTTCCCAAAAATTTGGCTGTGATTTTTGTATTCAGCGTGTTTACTAAGTTTATCACTATTTTAATTAATGAAATTATTCAGATTATTATCTCTGCCTGTTCAGTGGATTTTCGAGTTTACAGCATTTAATATTTATCTCCATATTTTACATGATTACAGATTTTTAGTGTTAGTCTACCTGCAATAATCCTCATCTGAACCTGTCCAAGGATTCGCCGAGTATCGGTATCAAAGAGCAGAATTAATGTGCGAGTCTGATACCTTTTTTTTTAAATTTATCTACACATAGTAAATGTACATTTTAATTTCTTACATAATAATTAATTCACTTAGTATAATCATGCATCTGATATGTAATACGTAGGGGAAAACGATTTTGTATCAACGATTTAATTGAACGCAGTTAATTAAAATCAAAATCGAAAGTAGAGACAATCAAGTAATTCATTTATAAAAGTATGTTTCCTCTTAATGGTCTATTGAACTATATGTGAATAATATTATTAGTATTTAACTTGAAACTTGACTGTATATTTTTTTTTGCGGACACGAGTACGTTGTTATTAAGTTTTAAGGCATCTTATTAGTTTAATTATCTGTATGTGAGAAATTACCAATACTGAATTATGGAAAAAGTACAACAAATATTTCGAAAGAAAGTTGATTTAATTTTATTTAATAAAGGCAATGAGAATGTATAAAATACTTATCATCAGAACTGTGACACACCGTTGCACAGAAACGCTGACTTCAAAGACGCCGACAAGGTTTGTGGTCCACGCTAAAGCGTGGACTTGCGGTCCACGGGGCCCCGTGTTTTTTGAGGAAAACTCGTGGCCTGTACTGTAACTATAAGCCCTGCCGGAACCAAACTTGCATGGATGATGCATCTAGGGATGGACAATACCAGACTTGCTTCGGATGCTGGATCTTACCTATATTCTCCAAACAAGCAATTCAGCTGCATCACTATTCATTCAACTTCTGATCAAATTTTATACACATACAAATTTTCATGTTGCTTAACTAATACATCCTCGGCGGGGCATTCATGTCCTATGGACATATTTCTAGTTTTATTAAAACTTTTATTTGTGAAAATTGTTTCCTTTATAAAATGAATGATTAAGGGCAATAATGTCGTTAAAAGCAAGAAAAAGACTGGTATATGTCCAAAAAGTGTCTTATTTTATCAAGGAACCTGTATTGGCTACTTGAAGACAGATGTTAACCCCCCCCCCCCCTCTTAAATGTTTTTCGGAGAAAGTAAAGCCTACCAGTTAAGTTGTTGTTATAAGACTTCTTTGACATCTTCAACAATGCTTTCTTATAGTATACTACATATGCCTACCTAGTAATGTAGATGTAACTTACCATTGATCAGCAATGAATCTAGTGAACTATAGGCTCCTAGCCTTTCCTAGCACGTTTTGTAATGCAAACATGAAAAGAATTGATTTTCATGATCCCCATAGTCTTAAAAATTTTTAGTCAGTGGTTCGTTTGATGTAAAGCTCCAGCAATTGTTGCATGATGTTTTCAAAGACGCAGATAGCAAAAATTTTTAATTTTGAACACAATCTACTTTCTTTCGATGCATTTCAACATCAACGGTGCTACGTAATCAAGTTATGCATCATTAATTTGAATAAGCAATCATTCATGTAGTTTCACAGGGAAAGTCTTAAAGTTTTGCTAAAACGAAAGTCGTATGAGATAAATAGAACATCTATAATTGTGCGATTTGATATTGGCTTTATCCAACTCGTTGAATGATAAACTTTAAGCCTCTCGAATATATATACACCATTTCAACTTGTTGGATAAACAGGTCGAGACCACTAGATTTTCTGACGTCAGAATAAATTTGCATGTAAATTAGCTACCTGTTTACTTTACCTACTGCTGAATGAGCTGCAATGCATTGTGGGCTACTACAAGTACCTAGCTGTGTTGAAAATAAAAGGCAACTTGAATTGTCCCTTGGAAATCTATTTTCAATTTCTTTTGAGATTTATGAAAGAAATATTGTAAAATTATGTACAATCTTTCATTTCTGTGCTCACATTTACAGAATTTGCTTTATGAAGCCTTATATCAACTTATAATACATCTACCTAAACCATTGTTCAAAGACTCAGAGGTGCAGGGCTATCATGTAGTTTATAGGTCCTTGGTTTTAGACAGCAGGAGAGGTGTGCGATTATTATTTAGCCCCTGAATATTATCAGAAAGTGTTTTATGTACATGCAAATGTCAAAGCGTTTGTACGGTATTCGAAGCAACTTATTAATCATTTAAAACAACTCCAGTGTTAAATGTGAGCATGGAGCAATGTTTTTAGAATATAATCTTTCAATTTCGGTCTTATAAAGTGGTAAAGAAGCTCTACAGTTTTTCCGGTGATGAGTTATATTGTGTAGTGAACCGACAAAAAACCATGTGTAGCCATTGAATCGTAAACACGTAGTAGACTGTCATGCTTTGGGACTCATTCACTTGATTGGAGAACGGGTGTGACGAAGACATTGTCACGTGTTGAAAATTGCCTTCCATATAAGGTAGTGGTCTCGACCTGATAAAGCCAATATCAAATCACACAATATAGATATCCTCTATAGATTCATCTTTCCATGCATTTGTGAACCTCTAAAGTCAACAATAATGCATTATTTTACAAATCATTGCAGAATTTATTAAAATACATGTAAGTAAGCTTCAGAGGTAAATACTGATAAAAGAAACCCAACAATCATGTCATACATTTACTACATAGATATTGATTAAGCACCGAGAATGGTTTATTTGATATTTATTTGTGAAAACATCTATATTTATTGTACTGATTCAAATAGGTGTAAACAATATGAGCATCAAAAAATTATTCAATGTCTTTAATAAATACTGTTTATTATAAAAAGTTGCACTATTTGAAGAGAAAACAATATTTCAGAAAACAAGGCAAGAAGGGATGGTGCATTGTGAGTCCATAGCCAGTGACCCTGATTCATCAAGAGGTGATGCTTTGAGTGATAGTGAAGAGGAAGAAGAAATAGATGTAAAACACCTGCACAGAAAACGCAAAAGTAAGTTAAATGTTTTCCTGATTAAGATATTTATTCAGTCAGACCAATAATTACTTTGCATGCAGAAGGTCAATTGCGCTTCTACATAACTTAATTACTATTTCATTGAAAAATGAAATGATTCCTTAATCCAGATTTTAATTAGTTTCATGCATGTACATGCATGTTAACTTTATACCACGCTAAACAATTATCTACTGAATAAAAATTAAAATGATCATGAAATTTTAGCTAACTAATTTCCTGATAATTATTTTTAATGATATATACTTAAACAAATTAGGATCTGTGTGTTTTCCATAAAACTGTGTCCTTACAACAATACAAACTGATTGTAAGTATAGGCACTGATACCACTAATTACATAATCAAAGACAAAATTTATTCTAATAGCTACACTCTTCATACTTTTAAAGGGGCCTGTGGACACAATTTCAGCCAAAAATGTTCATGCTATTTTGTATGTTTAAAAATAATAAGTAAGGTAAATATATTTCCAATGATCAGCAATTTTTTGAATTTCAGTTGTCGAGTTACAAGACTGATTAAAAGCTCCAAACCTTTGTTATGTAAACCGGGCCCAAGCCTTATTGTTAGGTCACCTGAGTAACTCAGGTGACCTATTGCTATCTCTTTTTGTCCTTCGTCGTCTGTCGTGCGTCGTCCATCATGTGTCGTGTATTAACATTTGAACATTTTCAGCTTCTTCTCTGAAACTACTGAACCAATTTCAACCAAATTTGGTTTACAGCATCTTTGGTGAAGAGGAACAAAAATTGTGAATTTCATGGTCCTCGCCCCCCTGGGGCCTGAGGGGTGGGGCCAAAACCACAAAAATTATTGCAATCTTTAAAAATCTTCCTCAGCTCTTTACACCTGGATATCAAGCAGGCAAATTGTTGGCATGAATGTAATGAGCGTTGTCTTCTCTACCAAAATTGTGAAATTCATGGCCACGGTGTCAGGGGCTCTAGTTAGTGTTGGCAACAAGTACCCGGTTAACCGTCGAACGATTTGAGTATCGGTTAGTAAAACTGCTATTCGGTTACTGGGATAAAAATACGTTTTTCATAGTAAATACGTATAAAATGATTTTTATTCTATTTGTAAATGTATATTGACACATTTCCCTAATTTAATTACCGTTAATTACCGTAAGGCTCCCTCCACTGGTTCACCATTGGGATCGATTTGTTTTGATAAGTTTTCACAGCGTATTGTAACGAAATTAATATAAGATTAATATAATATTTATCTGCCGTGCCTTAAATATTTGTAATAGACCCGGTATAAATAACTCTACAGCTTTTCGTTATAATAATACGTGGGCTCTGTACCTTTAGACAGTCAACAAAACAAGAGAAAGTCTGTGTATAAAAGAAACATGTAATAATTTATTGTATAAAAGTACATAAAACAAACGCGATCTTTGGAACCTCCAGGATACTTTGGGAAGGTGTAAAAATGGAAGGTGCACCACTCTGGAAGCGAAGGTGCAACGATATGGAAATGAAGGGGCGGTAGCAGACGTTGCTAATGTAAACAAATATATGTCAGGAGTATATAAGGGAAACTCTGGTAACTGGAGAAGGTGCACACTATTACAATTAAATAGTCACCTTCTGTAATTTGGATGGGTTATTAAATAACACCTTCTGGGCCATTCTAAGGCTCCGTAATCACAATCTATATCCGACAAATGTAAATCCCAAACTGGTACCTTCAACGGGCCTCTCTGTTTATAAACACAGAAGAGTCACGTCATTATCCAATCAGCGAGCGTCTAACAACCAAGGTAGCACGTGCGAAACTTCAAGCCGAAGTAATGAAAAACAGAGGGGGAAATCGAAGCACATTAGGGCTGTAAACATGGATTATGGATAAAATATCGCTTATGGTGGATGGTAAAACATGAAATAAACACAGGTAAGCACTACTGTGCGTAATGACACATATTTTAATGCCACAAGGGTCGAGAACAACATCCCGAACGAATGTAAACAACACATTAAGTCCTTGTGAAACGGCATGTTTCTACTTTCGCTTTCAATCAAAGCTAATAGATTATCAATAAACTGGCATAAACACATAAAATCACTTGAAATAACATATCTACACTCCGTAGTAATGTGTAAATATCCATGCTAAGGTAAAATAATAATCATAAGTAATAACTATGGTTGGCACAAGGTACAGGCCCACCTAAATTCATAACAGTATATAATTAATGGCTTTGATTACCAGGTGGACACATGTTTTGAAGACCTGAGTTATAATTACCTAATTTAGACCTGTGATAGTCAGAGGAACACACCTTCACAAGATGCCGCCGCAAACATTCAAAGCGTGGATATATTTTAAAAGAAAGTCTGAATCAAAATCTGACAAATGCAAATTATATGAATCGGAGTTGTCATATACAGGTGGAACTACAAATATGCTTAATCACCTTAGATTGAAACAAAGTTCGGAAACCAGTGACTTGCAAGAAACTCCACAAAAACAATCAGCAATAATTACAGGATATATTAATTCTCCTTGATCGCAACACGTATCTCCTTCATGTGTTGATTGTTTTTTTTTTCTTAAATGAAAACAAACGGACCGTTTCACGTGACATTTAAAATCAATATTCTTCTAAAATGTTGTGTGTTTTAAAGTTTGTATTTGTATACAATTAAAATTCATATACGTTGCATTTGAGGTTTATTTTTACCAATAAGTGAAAGGATGAGGTTAATAATAGATACGGAAACTATAGCAAAAAATCATCCGAGTAACCGGGTACTCGATCGGAAGATTAAGCTAGTAACCGGTTACTTAAAATTGTCCGATTTGCCAACAGTAGTTCTAGTGCTAGGGCGGGGCTATATAGATTATATAGTGAAAATGCATAATTTCTTTGAAAAACGTCTTCTTAGCTCCTTGGTATTAAATAGACTAAGTACATAGTTAAGATGAGCCAGAGTCTCTTTTACAGATTTGTGAATTTTATGGCCTCAGGTTCAGGGGTTCTGGTGTTAGGGTGGGGCTCTATTGATTATATAGTGAAAATGCATTTATTCTTTGAAAATCTTCTTCTCTGCTTCTGGGTATTAAATAAACTAACTAAACACATATTTATGATAAGCAAGAGTGCCTCTTCCAAAATTGTGAATTTTGTGGCCCAAGGGTCAGGGGGTCTGGTGTTAGGACGGGGCTCTATTGATTATATACTGAAAGGATTAAGAAACGCATATTAAACTTTTGAGTTAAATTAAAACAATTATTTCAAATATGTTTTTCAGCATTTTTATCATACATTTTAATTTATCTTTAATCAACAAGTTACCAAACTTTTTTGCGATTTTGAGGGATAGTTCCTGAGACACTGATATCAATATGGTGACACCCCCCCAAAATAAAACTAAAAATTCTCATAATCTCCCTTTCGCATCAGTAACAAACTTGATTTTCCTGTGCATTGAGTTCACCAGAGCATTTATTTTTTTATAGCATTATTAGTCAATCCTTCCGACGGTAGTCTTAATAGCTGAGATTAGCTGTATTATTCCAAAGTCAACAAATCCCCCCGCTCAATCGAATCCCACGAATTTTCGATTTAGGATAGAATATACAGAACCCAGCAGATTTGGTACTCGTGAATGTTTGTAAAAAAGTATTGACAAATATTAGCTTCATTTTTCCAGAGTAAACATGCTAAAAAACATTACGCAAACGACGCGTACGTGTGCGTTTGAGAGTAAAATTGACGTAAGCTGGCCAAGTTCGCGGCCCAAATTAGAGCGGAGAGTTTCTGTCAGTTTAGGGTGAAAAAAGTGAGTATGTTTGTCTGCTGTATAAATATCAGTTTCGGTGATAATGCCTTGACAATAACCGAGGTGGCGTGATGAAAAGCCCTATCTTGTTGTGACGCTGATACGCGCCAACGTCACCGTCATGGTTGGTTGGAAACATTTTAAGTTCACTCCCTGACAACCAAAAAACACTTTTATTTGGTTGAAAAGTTGAAAACAATCTGTACATCAGCATGTTTTTGCCTTTTTATTCACTTATGCAATATTGAATTCAATTACTAAACCCACAGTAGATTCCGCCAGCCATACCACGATAGCAAGAAATTTATACTGACTGCAAATATGCAAAAACGATGTCTATTATTCTAATGCATAGTATGGTACTACAAAATTTTATTACAAAATTATCATCATTAACATGCACGTGTTTTTGACTATTTATCATTTCCCCTACGTGATGCCATACATTTCATGGTTGAGTAGTTTTGACAAGTGATTTTAGTGCAAAGTAACCAAAATAAACAACTGTCCAATTTTCATAATTTTCGGTCACATAGTCAGAAAATTTTCCCATATCATGTTCTTGTGCGTTTCTTTTTCCTTTCAGTATATAATGAAAATGCATTAATTCTTTGAAATTCTTCTTCTCTGCTTCTGGGTATTAAAAATAACTTACTAAGCACATCGTTATGATGAGCAAGAGTGCCTCTTCCAAAATTGTGAATTTTATGGCCCTAGGGTCAGGGTTTCTGGTGTTAGGGCGGGGCTCTATTGATTATATAGTGAAAATGCATTTATTCTTTGAAAATCTTCTTCTCTGCTTCTGGGTACTAAAAAAACCTACTAAGCACATCGTTATGATGAGCAAGAGTGCCTCTTCCAAAATTGTGAATTTTATGGCCCCAGGGTCAGGGGTTCTGGTGTTAGGGCGGGGCTCTATTGATTATATAATGAAAATGCATTAATTCTTTGAAAATCCTCTTCTCTGCTTCGGGTATTAAATAAACTAACTAAGCACATTGTTATGATGAGCAAGAGTGCCTCTTCCAAAATTGTGAATTTTATGGCCCGAGGATTTGGGAGGGGCTCTGTTGATTATACAGTAAAAATACATTAATTCTTTGAAAATATTTTCCTTTGCTTCATGGTTTTATGCCAATGATCCAAGTATATATATTTATGATGAAGAACGGTGCATCTAGCAAAGTGGTATTTTTATCCCCCCTGGGTCGAGGGGGGGGGGGTACATAGTCTGAAAATAAATTAATGCTTTGAAATCTGCTCTTTGCTATTAATCAACCATTTGATGATAACATTTGCAAAATTTTGAAATATGTGACCAATGGTTCAGTGGTTCCTTTGGAGTGAGGTGCACAACTTGGTATAAAGTGGAAGTGCATTTTCTCTTTGTTACTCTGATCTACCTCTGGGTATTAAGTAAATAGAGAAAGCATGCTAAGTTAATAATTATGATAAGGAATGCTGCCTCTTTCAAAATTGTGAATTGTGAATTTCATGGCCTCTTGTTTAAAACACGAACCAAATTTAATTGTTTGAAAGTTGTTACAGAATACTCAGGTGACCTATAAGGCCCGTGGGCCTCTTGTTTTTGTTTACCAGTACATAGGTAAAACATGCTGATATGTGTTTGTCAAAGCAGATATTTTCAATAAAGAAGTTAATTTTAAACACAATTAGACATATTCTAATGATTTGCTGAATCTTGTTTTGTTATAAACATACATATTTTTAAAATGTAAACAAAAACAAGGCACAAGCCTTGTTTACATTAATATAAAGAATTCTTGGTCCTGTATCTTCTTTGTAAATCAAAAATTTACAAATGATGTTCATTAGAATTTCTTTACTTAGGAATTGTAAAAATTAGAATTGGTAAAAAAAAAAAAATTAGTTGAAACTATGTCCATGCCCCTTTAAAGTAATTACTTGAACAAGTGATACCATGATCATCAGGAGTATCTTTAAAAAAAAAAAAAAAAAACAAAACATTCCTAGTCATTGGTATGAACTTGATTCAATTTGAAATAAAACTTCAGTTGCCATATTTTTCTCTCTATTAAATGCGTGTATGATTAAACAACAAATATTTGAATCATATATTTAGAATATCACATCGAATGAATATCTGTTGACATCTTTAGTTTCCAGGCTAAATTAAATAGGATATCAAAGCACAATTTATTCTGTAAATTAAATAATGTCAAACTTAAATGTACACTGTATACAGGGTTATTTTCGCCCCTTGTTATATTCGCCCTTTCCAACTTGCAAACAATTTTGTCCCGTTTTAAATTCGCCCAGTTACAGTTTTGTTTAAGAAATCATTACATACTGCATTATGTGAATTTGCCCAGTGTTAAATTCGCCCAAATGACGGTAGGGCGAAAGGGGCGAAAATAAAACGGGGGCGAAAATTTCCCTGTATACAGTACTTCATTGCAGTGTTCTTTTAATGCTATATTAATATCTACATAATTTATATAAAGAAGAAGGTACAGTTTCAATACAAATAAAGCCCTATATTTTTCTAAAATATGAAAGTGATATAAGAAATTAAAATTCATGTTTTCTGAATAATAGGAATTCTCTGCAGTAAGAATACACATTTGTTTTTTCTCATATGATTTCCTAAATGCCAATTGTGACGTCATTAACTTGTGCATTTTCCCGTATTTTCTTAAAAGTTGCAGAAGACCATAATTTCCAGTGGAATTTTCTTTCAGAAAACATACTCTGCCACCGTCGCCCGGAAAGATTTTTAGATATGTGATTTTTCATAGCTGTTTGCACAATATATCCAAAATTCAAAGCGGGCGACGGTGGCAGACACTATTTTCTAAAGGAAAATTAGCTGAAAAACGAGTCATTTTGAAGCTTTTCTGCATTAAACTTAAAAATGTACCAAATTAATGACGTCATATTTCAAGAAAGGCTCTTCTTCATGCCATATTCTTTAATGATTTATCATATTCATCTACTCAACTACTGTTAAAGCCAATTTCATAACTTTTTAATAACATTAAATTTTTAGGGCACAATAAAGCTCAAACCGAACTGTCTTCTTTGTAAATCTATGTGTAAAACAAAGTGTGCAAATTGCTGTCTCTTTTGAGGCCTGAATCTTCCTCATTTTGTCACAGTAGGTTAACAATTGTAAGGATTGTGTAACATCCGGCCCCTGGTAAATGGACAAAACATGTCCAGAATTTACCTCTAATTTTTGCATGCAAATAATCACAGATCTGTGTACCCTAATGGAATACTATTGTAACAAAAATGTATTTAGTCAAGGTGAGCTTTGTAAATTATGATTACATATTTTGTGTAATTGAAGAACAACAGCGACATCGATGGACTAAAGAGGAAGACATGGCAGTTTTACAGTTTTTCGCTGAAGAAATAAGTGATGTTTCCCAACCTTCTAACAAAGGAACTTTAATCAGTAAGATTTTGCTGTATTTTATCTATTAGTTTGAAGGCTTTATTAAGATACTTGCTCCAGCCAATCAGAGTGAAGCATATGTGCAGGCATATTGAGTTCATGCTATTTGAAAGTTTCAATGAATCAATTTAAAAAAAAATAATATAAATAATAATAATACAGTGAAACCTGTCTAATCCGACATGCACTGGGAGACAAAGAATAAGGTTCACTTCATATTATATTTTGCCCCGAAAATTTCCAAAAAATTAAGTTTAAACTGAATCAAAACTACTTAGTGGAAATAAATGTTGGATATATGCTTGATGAAAATATATATCAAAGCATTTTTTCTATAATGGCAAGAAAAAAAAACATTTTTATATGTGAGAATTTGTCATCTAATTATCAATTTCATTTACTGATGTGTCATAAAAATTCACAATTTCTCAGTTCTAGGAGATCTTATTGAAACTAATTGGCAGAGATTGAAAAAATCTTACTGAAAAAAAGAAACGCTGGAAATGGGATGGTGGTGTTTTTTGTTAGACAATCACATACATGTTGACTTGGCTGCCGAATAGAAATAGACAAAATTAGTCCAAATTACATTTTTTTCTCAAGAGAACAAATGATTAAGGTAGGGGAGAGATAAATTTGTGCTGATTCCCAGTCCTGGTGTGATGTGTCCAAACTTCAAAGTCACTTATGTTGAAAAGTAAAATTACTCGCAAGGTTAGAAATGTGTAATTCAACGAACAACATATTAATTGAATGAGGATCTTTCTTCTTAAGCCTAGTTCCATCTTCAATATTGTGTTTTGAAGTCAACTATTCATGATAAAGTCATAGAAGCAAAATTGGTTTCAATCAGTATTTAATAACAAGAAGAAAGGAAAGAAAAGTGCAATGAGGCAGAGGGAGGAAAAATAGAGAAGCAATGATGCCATTAAACAAAGGGCGACAAGCAGAGTAGGGTCATCAAACTAATGATCAAATAGTAAAATGTTTAAAATATAAAGCTGATTTTTTTTAACACACTACTTTTTTTTTCAATTACAAACAAGTGGCTCCCATCAGCCACGTACCTCCGATCACTTGACTCTACACAATTTAGTGTTTCGGCGGTGTGAAACGGGGTATGTTTTTGATAAATTGATTTATGATGAAGAAATAATTTTCTTTATATTGCTGCAAATCTGTCTCATCAGGAGTTTATTTGCATTATGCATTTATGCATCAACAAATAAATAATCAAATAAATTATTTAATTGTTGAGGAGGTGAGAATATCACCCATTGGCAAGTTTTTATTGCATTTGTAGAACACAAAAGGTAATTCTGAGAAGACTTCTTTACAGTTTTAATCCCTTGTAAGGATGTGTCATTAATTTTTTATCAGTTTTTAGGTCACCTGATTAAACTCAGGTGACCTATTGCTATCTGTTTTTGTCTGTCATTGTTTGTTGAACATTTTCAGCTTCTTCTCTGAAACTGCTGAACCAATTTCAACCAATTTGGTATATAGCATCCATGGGTGAAGGGGAACAAAAATTGTGAATTTCATGGTCCCTGTCCCCCTGGGGCCTGAGGGGTGGGGCCTAAACGACTCAAATTAGTGCAAACTTTAAAAATCTTCTTCTTTACTCCTGGACATCAAGCAGTCAAACTTTTGGCATGATTGTTATCAGCATTGAGTCCTCTGCCAAAATTTAGAAAATAATGGACCAAGGGTCAGGGGTTCTAGTGCTAGGGCAGGGCTATAATGATTCACTGGAGTATGAATTTTTTATCGTAAAAAGAAAAAGAAATCCAGAAAAAATTTCCTTGTAACCCTTAATTAAAAAAAACCCCACCAGGATGGCAGCGTGTTTTGGGGGGACCCATTTCAACAAATAGATGTGGGCTTGGCCAGAGAAATCTCACGACTAATTTAGTATCCGGAGCGTTTGTGTTATTTATTCAAGGTGTAAAATTCAATCTGCTTGACGACTACGGGCCGTTCCTAGCCCTTTTTCCACTTTGACAGCTTAACCAGAAGAGAATCTCTCAGTGTATATTTGACGTCTATAAAAACTTGTTCAAATGAAATAAAATAAATAAATGTTCAATGTAATTTGATTCATTTATTTTATATATATATTAAATATATTTAAGAGAATTTAAAAAGCTATTGATTCTTTTTCTTACTTAAATGAAGATATGTACCAGAGAAATATAATTCAGTTTTTACATGGCACCAAATTTAAATCGCTGAAAGCCAAGTCGACAAAGAGCCAATCAGTTAGACTTAACTACCTTATAAGGCATTATTTAGTTCGAAAAAATATATTTTTTTATGGATTACATATGGTTACATAATATTGTACATGAAGTTTTACATGCAATTTTTTTTTTGTTTCTTTTCTTTAATCACGTCATTTATTCACTTCGGTGTTCACTTCCGGTTTAGTGGCATGGAGTCCAGGATGAGCTGCCAAACTGGAAAAAGGGCCATGAACCATCAGGCAGATTGGATTCCTTAACTTGAATAAATAGCACAAACACTCCGGATACTGAATTAGTTGCAAGATTTTTCTGACCAAGCCCAGAATCAGATATATTTGTTTTGGTGGGTCCCCCCCCAAAACACGTTGCCATCATTGGGTTTTATTAGTAAAGGGTAGGGGGGGAAATTCCGGATTTCTTATTTTCTTTTTTTTTTTTTTGATGGTAAAAACTTCAGACTCCTGTGATTGATTATACAGTGAAAATGCATTATTTCTTTGAAAATCTTCTTCTCTGCTCCTGGGTATCAAATAAACTAAATACCTAGTAATGATGAGCAAGTGTTCATCTATCAAAATTGTGAATTTTATGGCCCCAAAGTCAGGGGTTCTAGTGCTACGGCGGGGCGTTATTGATTTTATAGTGAAAATGCATTAATTCTTTGAACATTCTTAGTACATAGTTATGATGAGCAAGAGTGCCTCTTCAAAAATTGTGAATTTTATGGCCCCAGGGTCAGGGGTTCTGGTGTTAGGGCAGGGCTCTATTGATTAAAAAGTGAAAATGCATTAATTCTTTGAGAATCTTTTTTTCTGCTCCTGAGTATTAAATAAAGTACTAAGTACTTAGTAATGATGAGCAAGAGTGCCTCTTCTAAAATTGTGAATTTTATGGCCACAGGGTCAGGGGTTCTGGTGTTAGGGTGGGGCTCTAATGATTATTATAAAGTAAAAATGCATTTATTCTTTGAAAATCTTCTTTGCTCCCGAGTTTTAAATTAACTAAAGTTAAAACTATTAATCCTACTTTTTATTCTTTGTAGTTGATGAAAAAATCAAGGAGTTCATCAAACAACATCCTGATATTTTGAGTAATCTCAGCATTTCTGAAAGGAAGTCAAAGATTAGAACTAAAGTTGTAAATTCCAGAAGAAGAGCAAGGGAAAAATATTCTAAAAACCTTGAGAAATTGAATCCAAAGTAACTTGCCAAAGAAAGTTGCCAAGAAAACATGAACCAAAATAATTCACTGACAGTTCCAAGACAATATTAGAACCTTTGAAAAAATGAACAGTTTTAATCTGTCACAAGTATCAGCAGTTGCACACAAAACAAGAAATACACAACAGTTCAAAAAGTTCCTGATTTGAAACCATATGAACGCACACATTATATATATGTTAGTGTATCAAAAAAGCTTTTTAATTCCAAAATTAACAGCAAATTAATAGTGAGCCATGAATTAACAGCACTTAAATTACTATTCAGTGATACTATTCATGTCTTTGAGGTTGAGAAATGGAGTGATGGTGGTAGTTCCTTTGAGTCATCACCAATACCCTGGTCTACACGCCATACACAGCTTGTCTTCAGCCTCAATAATGCCATTGCAGATGATACACACATAACATGTGCATATAGTATCAACTTATCTCTAAACATTGTGCAGGAAGATAGTTGGTGGTCATTGAGTGGGGTATGTCACACCTTTCCCAATGTTTAAGAATTTGATATGAACTCAACAATTACGACAGCTCTTGAAACATCTTTCAACACAAAGTTTGTTCATGAAAAGCAAAAGTACATGCAGCATTGACGCAAAGGACAACTTTTATTTTAACCAGTATCTGCAAATGCTATATTTTGAAGAAGAATACGGTTTAAAATGCTCCTGATTTGAAAACTGATGCAGCCTTTAAAATGCTTAAAACAGGAAAATAATTGCTTTCTATTAAGTACCAGTCCCTAATCAAAACAAGAGATGTTTGTAAAACACTTATGCCGGGCCCTCCCCCCAAATTGGAATTTTTCCAAGTCCAAGGAGCAAAACTCTGTCAAAAATGGCACAATTGTACCCAAAACAGAACTTGACTTAGATATTCATCTGATAAATCTGTATACTAAATTTCATCTCAGCATGTGCAATGGTTGTGAAGAAAATGAACGGAGAGCGGAGAAACTGCAAATAATTGGAATTTTTCTAAGTCCAAGGGGCATAACCATAACTCTGTCAAAAATGGCGCGATCGTACCCAAAACAGAACTTGTCCTAGATATTCATGTGATATATCTATATACTAAATTTCATCTCAGCATGTGCAATGGTTGTGAAGAAAATGAACGGAAACTGCAAATAATTGGAATTTTTCTAAGTCCAAGGGGCATAACTCTGTCAAAAATGGCGCGAACGTACCCAAACCAGAACTTGACCTAGATACATTTGTGATATATCTGTATACTAAATTTCATCTCAGTATGTGCGAGGGTTTTAAACAAAATGAACGGAAACTGCAAATAAATGGAATTTTTCTAAATCCAAGGGGCATTACTCTGTCAAAAATGGTGCAGTCATACCTAAAAGAGAACTTGACCTACATATTAATGTGATATATCTGTATACAAAATTTCATTTCAGTATGTGCAACGGTTGCAAAGAAAAAATGAACGGAAGCTGCAAATAATTGGAATTTTTCTAAGTCCAAGGGGCATAACTCTGCCAAAAATGGCGCGATTGTACCCAAAACAGAACTTGTCCTAGATATTCATGTGATATATCTGTATACTAAATTTCATCTCAGTATGTGCAACAGTTGTGAAGAAAATGAACAGAAACTGCAAAAAATTGGAATTTTTTCTTAGTCCAAGGGGCATAACTCTGTCAAAAATGGCTCTATTGTACCCGAAACAGAACTTGACCTAGATGTTCATGTGATATATCTGTATACTAAATTTCATTTCAGTATGTGCAACGTTGGCGAAGAAAATGAACGGAAACTAAGTGGACCGACAGACCGACCGACAGACAGCAGCAGAGCAATATGCCCTCCCTTCTTCGAAGATGGGCATAACTAGTCCCTGATTTGTTTCCTATTTTTGAGGTTGAGATATGGATTTTTGGTGGAGTGATAGTTCCTTTGTGTCATCATCAATACCCTGCAGGTCCACATGGCATTCTCAATTTGCCTTCAGCCTCCATTATACCATTTGAGTTATCCACAAAAGGTATATGGATTTTACCATTACTTATAATCTGGTCAGTGAGTGGATTATGTTATGCCGCTGTCTCAGTGGTAAACACTTTCATTTGATTTTAACAACTACAAAAAACTCTAGAAACTTCTTCCAACAAAATGTATATGCAGAAATAGCCAAAGATTGCAATACTAGCAGCAATAGAGAAAAGGACAATTGGATCCGACACCAGACAAGTTTAAGCAGTTGTAATATTCAGAAAAATGATGCAGTACCAAATCTTCATGCACTGTAGCCTTATAAATGCCCAAAGTATCTTCTAAGCAGTACTTTTAAAATATGAGGCCTGCACAATTTAGCCACAAAAAAAAACCAGCAATTTTTTTTTCTACCACTGAAGTCACAATGCCTGTATAACCAGTCCCTGATTCATTGCTTTTGGGTTGAGGAATTGAGTATTGTCGGAGTGGTAGTACCTTTGTGTTTTTATCAATACTCTGGTCCACACGCCATGCTCAGCTAACTTCAGCCTGCATGATGCCATTTGAGATCATCAACAGATAACATCTGATTTGGTATCTACTTTCTGATTCCAATATCAGCAGTTGTAATATTCAGAAAAACTCTACACATCAAAATGTTCTTAAATTATATGTTTAAATATTGTATCAAAACACAAGTAAAGTTATTGCTTGTAGAACAAAGTTATAATTGTATGTGGAACCATAGTAAAGTTATGGCTTGTAGAATAGAGTAGTAATTGTATGTGCACTGTTTAGAAAATGGAAAGGATAATCAATTCAGTTAACTAATTAAATATTCTATCAAAACATGTGAAAAGTTATTGCTTGTAGAACAGAGAAATAATTGTATGTGAAACATTAGTAAAGTTATTGCTTGTAGAATAGAGTAATAATTATATGTGAACTGTTTAAAAAATTGAAAGGATAATCAATTATATTTGCTTAACTACTATTTAAATTATTCCTGTATTTGCATCAAGAAGTCTGCAAATACTATGGTATTCAAGTGCATGTGCCCATGAAGTTGAAGTTAATTCTTTTGGCCCTACATGATGAAATTATCACTTTTTTGAAGATGATGAAGATACCTTTATATATTGGGTTTTTTCATTTTTTATTCAGCACATATATTCTCAGTTCATGTGCATTCGTGTAATGAGGGGTTTGGAATTATATGGACACTCTGAACTGGGCTACAATGACTTCAGTGGCACTGGAGGACACCCCTGCCTTTGAGCAGATAATACAATTGATGATATTTTAACTTGACACCTTTATGCAGATTCTAGGAAAATATCTTTTAATTTTTCAGTTTATTAAACAGATGATGTAGCATTTAGCTTTGGTATCTTGGACATTGATTAACATGCATCTCAAAAAAAAACATTCAATTTGTTGTATGTCAGCTTAGTTTAAAAGTCCCAAAACTCGGTCTTTGTTTTTATACCCTAATATTTCGATTCTCCTATCCTTGGATATTTTGATTACTTAAGTACTTAATACCTAAAATTGCTATTTTTAAAAAAAAGATTTAAGAAAGAATTGACATAATGCTAAATTGGGTACATTTAACATTCTCTTTTAGTGTAATTTGCATTTTATTTAATTAATTACCAGATTTATTATGCCACCTAAAATCAAGATCAAGATTATGAATGTCATTTAACTCCAGTTTTTGTAAGCTATGTTACTTATTTCTCTGTCTATATTTGCCAACGAAAGGAATACATATTATTTTCAAACATGCTGGAAAATTATTATTAAAAGTGTTTCTAAAATGATTTACAACTTTCCTCATATTGTACATTCACTACATTGTTACACAACTAAAACTTTCTTCTGATGAAAGATTTAATATTGGTGTCTTAAAATTCTTGGGACATATACATGGAATAATGAATTAACTATTAACTTCTTTAGTAGGAATAAAATTAATTATTTAATTTGCTAAAGATATGATATAAATCATGTTAAGACTTTTTTACTTAGTCTCAAAACAGACATAGGACAATTTGAAAATATGATTAGGCAACAGGATGGTTTTATGACCACAAGAAAGGGACTGTACAAGATTATTATACAGGTCTTAAATTGATAATGTTAAATATCTATATATGTCCCTTTCTACTCTTGATATCCCATACAAAGGTGTCAATTTAAATTCATTCTACAAATTGGGGGACCCACAACCAAGAGTGTCCTTTACTGTTAATTTAGGGCCCCACTCTGTGGGTACCCTACAATTATATTTAATGTCACCCTCAGTATATGAATAATGTACTTGTAACTGGTACTTCATGCAAGTCTTATGGGTTTCTTAGTTATTTAGGTCTTTTCAGATGCATTTCACAGAAAACAAGATGTGTTTGTGAAACACTGATGCCCCCATATGGCAAAATAGCGAAGGTTAAGCTTTCTCAAATGCATATCAAATATGTTGGTAATAGAGTAAGGCCTTTTCACATGAAATGTGAAATAAAAAACGCTAGCTACACCTGTTCCAGGGTTATGACCAAGGTTAACATCTTATAATATAGGACAAACTCCGGGTCAGGTCAAAGGGTCAAGGTTGTTGGGTTTTAAAGAAAGGCCTTGTCTCAAAGATTACGTATGGAAAGTATGAAAGCGCTGGCCCTTACCGTTCAAAAGTTATGGCCAAGGTTAAAGTTTGTAAATAGTAGGTCAAACTTTAAGGTCAAGGTCAAAGGGTCAAGATTCTTGATATCCAATGAAAGGTCTTGTCACAAGGATAAAATTTGTGAAGTATGAATGTCCTAGTCCGAACCCTTCAAAAATTATGGTCAATGTTGTATTTTTAAAGTAGGTCAAACTCCAAGGTCAAAGGGTCAATATTCTTGGTATACAATGGAAGGTCTTTTTATCAGGATTATATATGTGAAGTATGAAAGCCCTAGTACTAATTGTTCAAAAGATATGGCCAACGTAAAAGTTCAAAATGTTTGTGTTAAAGTGGGTCAAACTCCAAGGTCAAAATGTCAAATTTTGTGGTATCTAAAGAAAGGTCTTGTCACAAGGAATACACATGTGAAATATGAATGTCATAGCTCCACTAAATCAAAAGTTATAGGCAAGGTTAAAGTTTTTTGTGGACAAACAGACAGAGAGACAGACAGACGGAGGGACACGACAAAAATTATATACCTCGAAACTTCATTTACGGGGGCATAAAAATATAATAAATTAATCATGCCAAGTAAAAATTGATGCGTTTACCTTTCAAGAACATCCCTTGGTAATTGATTCTATGGCAAGGCCATAACTAGGCTGAAATGTTTAGTGAGGCAAGGGATATGGAGGCAACCAACCTGGGGGTATAAGTAATCGGGAAGTCCGTCCGTCTGTTATTCTTTGAGGTACCCATCTTTACATATGTAAAAACTTTAACCTTGAGCATAATTTTGAAGGGTAAATGCTAGGGTTATTATACTTCAAATATGTTATCCTTGTGAGAAGACCTTTCATCGAATACCAAGAACTTTAACCCTTTGATATTGGAGTTTGGCCTACTTTTGAAAAACTTGGCCTTAACTTCAGCAGACGGCAGGTGTAACCGGTCAGCTGGGGATGCTCACTCCTCCACGGCATCTGATCCCACCTCTGATGTTTGGGAGGTCCGTGTTTGCTCTGCTCCTATTTTGTATTGTTTTAACAACTTTGAGATTGAATAATGTTTGTTATCTCTTGATCCTTCTTTTGAAAGGTTAGGGTTAGGTTTTTATTCTTCACATATCAACTTCAGTGATAATTATTAAATAAATGACAGGGTGATAGGGTGTTCATATTAGTCACAATATGTCATTAGAATTAGAGGTACTGTGAGCAATGAGCTCACTAAATGATACCCCCTGCCTCTTTTAATGTCCAAGTTTTGCTATATACATGTATATAGTGTTTTACGCTAATAAATGGGGAAAAACAGTATGACAAGA
Organism: Saccostrea cuccullata; assembly: GCF_032062105.1. Classification (NCBI taxonomy): domain Eukaryota; kingdom Metazoa; phylum Mollusca; class Bivalvia; order Ostreida; family Ostreidae; genus Saccostrea; species Saccostrea cuccullata. Next base: position 149,990 of record NW_026921289.1, read on the forward strand.
CTCTACGTATGTTCAGAGTATAACGTACAGGCCATTTCGGCAGAGGCATTTTATTTTTTCAGGCCATTTTGAATTTTTATCAACAATTGGCTGATAGCCGATGGCAGTCTGAAACCCTTGTTGACACTATAAAAAATGCATAAATCCCATGTTTCCCACTATTGTTGATGTCCCTGGCATACTATACTAACTAGACAGTGATTCCTTATATTTCCATTTCATTGTGAAATAACATTGTAGATTTAGATTTTAAAAATGCAGACATAGATTTAAATTACACGAGGATTCCCATCCTAATTTCAATAGTCCTTGCCCACCGACATCAAACACAACGACAGCCTCACGAGATTTTCATGCATATTTGGCCTCCTTAGAGTCAGACTCGGAGACAGATGCGCACGAGATTTGCATGCATATTAGGCCTCCTTAGCTCCTGACCTATTGTCCTGCCTAATTTACATTTCGGTAGAATTATCAAGAAATTAACTTTGCTAACTTTCAAAGAGTTATCGCAGAGAGAAAAATTAGAAATGGAAATATTTTAATATCATTTTTTTTCTTCTATAATAGTTTAGGCCGTGGATATCGGCCTGGATAGCTCAATCGGAAAAGTAAGTAAGTAAGTAAATTTTATTTAAAGTTGGCATTTTATACATTGCATAACTAGAAACCTGAGTTCTGTAGAGCTCTTAAAGGCAGAGATTTTAAGCACCGCCTTCAAAAATACATGGTCTGGGTTGCCTGTCAATCAAGTGCGCAAAGGTTCATAATTGGATGCTGGTACTTGATTGACATTTACTTATGTATACCCTGCACACCTTGTTTGTGACTCGTGGGGACCTTCAAATTAACTTTTGATCCTTTGATGTTTACTGAACATGATATAGAGAAACCGTATTACTTTGAAAATGTTTTATTTGTTTTATTGATAATATATGTAATATATATGATAATATAATAGATAATTAAATACACTTTTAGTATCTGAAAGGATTATCATAATTGGATGCTGGTACTTGATTGACATTTACTTAATATGTATACCCTGCACACCTTGTTTGTGACTCGTGGGGACCTTCAAATTAACTTTTGATCCTTTGATGTTTACTGAACATGATATAGTGAAACCGTATTACTTTGAAAATGTTTTATTTGTTTTATTGATAATATATGTAATATATATGATTAATATAATAAATAATTAAATACACTTTTAGTATCTGAAAGGATTATCATAATAATAAAATATGCTTTTTTAAAGAAAATAATTAACCTTTTGTACATAAAAGTTTTTTTCCCGAATGAAATTTCGATATTGATTTTAATATGCTAAATGGTAAGCCTAAAGTGGAAATATTATCAATAAAGTTCAGAGCAGCACTGTGTTAAGTAATTGAATTCAAAAATATTTATAAGATTAATGTTTTTAATCATGGGTCACCTATATTTTCCTTATATTTTGCTAGTCCTCCTACAGTTTTGATCTTATTTTAATAAACATGTAATATGGCACACAAATAGACTCGACTAAGATACATAAACTAGTGCATCGGTTTTTGATTTCGCTGAATGGTGTTGCAATGGTTACTAAATATAGACATTTTGAGAAATTTCTTTAAAACGCTCCTTCTCCTACAGATTTGGTCATTATTCAAGTAGAATACACAAAGATATTAAAACTAGTGCACCACTTTTTGTTTTCGATGAACGGTGTTGCCATGGTTACTAATTTTTTTTTCTTAAATTCCTTTAAAAGGCTACTCCAACAATTTTGGTCTGATTTCGAATAAAATTTGGCTCACCAGTATACTAAACTAAGATACATAATTTATTTATATGTACTTGATTGTTGGAATAAATATTTCTTCACTAAAAGGATAATCAAATGAATTGCCATGTGATTTTTTTTCCAGATTACCAAAATTTACAGTTTTGACATCAAATGCAATTCTTGTAACAGACTTTTGAAAAATCCAATCTGACAATGCTAGCTTGTGGACAGTAGAAAAATAAGTGCTTGATTGATTCTGGTTCTAATTTACATATTGAACAATGTGGTGATTTTTTTATTTTAGACATAAGTTCTTATTAGTGCCCTATACTAGTGCAATTAAGAATATGTCATAAATCTGACCTTTTCCTACTTCAACAAGACTTATTTACGAGATATTTTTTTACTGTTTTATTATTTTTTTATCGATAAAAAATCCTGTTTTTAGTAACCATGGCAACACTGTTCAGTGAAATCAACCAGAAGTCTCTGATGAGACTGTAGCTCTACTGGTCTGTACGTGTAACAAAGGAAAAGTTGGATTTGAAACTTTGCAACAGGCAGCAATAAATGATATAGAAAAAATTTTCTCAGGTAGTGTAGATTAAAGTTTGTTTAAATCATGACCCCCAGGGGAAGTGCGGGGCCACGAGGGACGATTAAAGTTTTACATAGAAATATATAGGAAAAATCTTTAAAAATATAAAGCCGTAATTGATCATATTTAAATGGACGCATCCTCGGGTAACGTAGATTCAAGTTTGTTCAAATCATGACCCCGGGGGTAGGGCGGGGCCACGAGGGAAGATTGGGGAGGAGGGGGGACACACACTTAAAGGGTATAAAAGCCATAGAAAAAACCCATAGTTAAAAAAAAATTGCATGCATCTTTGTTAGTGTACATTCAAGTATTCAAGTTTGTTCAGATCATATTCCCCTACATTAGCCACAGTGCTCGGTCAAGCGATATGGCCCATAGGCCTCTTGTTTTTTTTAAATAAGATTTTAAAATATTTAAAAAAATATACCCCCTCCCACAAACGAAGTTTGGGGGGTATATAGGAATGACCTTATCCGTCTGTCTGAGTAAACGTGTCCGGTCCATATCTTTCTTACGGAGGAACATTAGAATCTACTACTCCACACAAAGATTGCCCATGACATAAGGGTGTGTCATGACCTTGACCCAATGTCATTTGAGGAAGTTCAAGGTCACTTGAAGAAAAAAATCATAATTCGTGTCCGGTCAATATCTTTCTTATAGATAAACTTGGTAGGTTCTAATGTCACACGAAAATTGCACATGACAGAAGGGTGTGTCATGACCTTGACCCAAGTAACTTGGGGAAGTTCAAGGTCACTGGAAGAAATTTTATAATTCGTGTCCGGTCCATATCTTTCTTTATTATGGAAAAACTTGAAAAAAAGAGTTTATAATTTGTTTCTGGTCCGTATATTTAGTCTATTTTTTTTTTTATTAGGCTGCGCCTTCGTTTCATTTATAAGAAATATAATGAGCAATTACATTTGCACTAAAAATGTTTTAGCATTTCTCTCTTCTCTTAGATTCATAAAATATTCATAATTTAGCACTTCTGAAAAAGCCAGCGGGGGTTATTTTGTCCCGTTTTTACAGTTCTAGTTAGTATGAAAAAATGTCATGAAATACATTTTTGAAAAATAGATGGTCCAAGTGGAAATGTCTTTTTAAAGTGTTTAATAGTAATCTTAAATTTTTTACTGATAGAATATGCATTGCATGTTGCGTACGTTTTTGTGTATGTATATTATATGTAAATTGAAGCGTAATAATTTATCCTTATGTATTTATATAATATTTTTATTCATGTGTGTGTATTTGTCTCTCCAACAGGTATGAGAGTGGGAGAGAGAGAGAGGTGTATATGTTTTGCAATTACTTTAATAATAATAAATAAAAAAAAATACATGATAAAAAGGGGGGTAATAAATTTTATTCCTGAAACGTTATTTAACCATAATTAATTTTCTTCATTAATAAGCCCTGTATTTTTTTTTTATCTATGCCAGTCTTATAGGCCTATATACATGTATGTTAGAAGGACTTATTCTGCATGTGCATGCATATGGTTACCAAAGCATCTTTCAGTAATGAATATTTTTAAACAAAATAAACCTAGGTTGCATAGTCTTAATTTTAAAAGAAGATGGGCGCATTTGGCGTGTTTTCTGCAGGAATCATTTGTACAAAACATTTATGGTTTAAATGTCCATGATTTGGTTGGCTGAACATAGCTGCTCAAGTTTTACAAACACACACGCCCATAGTTTTTGTTTTGTTTTTTTATTTGTTTTGAAGGTGTGAGATTGTAACATTTTTGTTTGTTTTTCCTAGGGGGTACTATAACATAGTAATGTTTCACAAAAAATAAACACCTAAAATATATATTTAATTCCTATACATGTAGATGCATGATACGTGTACATGTACATTATATAGAATAGAAGATTAAAATTGGTTTCGCTCGAGAGCCAGACTGAACCAAAATTTATCTAATTCAAAATTTTAATACATCAGTACATAAAACGAAACTGACAAAATAAATGGTGTTTGCATGAAAAAAAACCATGCCAGGTTCGAACCAAAAACTTTTCGTTTCCAGTGCAGTGAACAGGTAGCCTAACTTAGTGAGCTATCGCCGCTACACATACAAAAATGATTTTAAAAGGACAAAGAAGCACCACATTCACACATTTGGATTTTTTTGGGAAAAGTTCATTTTTCGTGGTCTCTGGGTCCTCTCTCCATTTTTTAAAAAAAGTATATTCGTTTCTTTGAATTATGTTCAAATCGTGAACCCCCCCCCCCCCTGTGGGGCCACAACGGCCAATCAAAGTTTTTGTGAAAATAAATGGTTCTATATAAATATGTTGTATGTCAAAATATTTCTTATGAAAAAACAAGTCAGAATAATTTAATTTTTATTGATGGAACGTTATATTTTTGTAAAAATCGGGATCTTTAAAGAGCAGATAGTGCGCATGGGCCAAGGTTAAAATGCCATAAACTCGGATGTAATTAAAATGGATTAAAATGATTATTTTCTTCTGTATAAAACAAGTAAAAAATTAATTTAAAAAATTTATATAACACAGATATAAAGGCTATTATCATTTTATGATATCTTATGTATCGGTTACTATATTGCCAGTGCAAATTATACTAAACAAAACCCCAAACAAACCTGTGTTAAAAATCGACAGAAAAAAGCGACGTCGGCCGTCCGAACGGGGCAGCGTCGGATAAAAAAAACTAGCTTTAACACGGTTAACACGAGGTAAGAGACAAAATATTTATTAAAACAACTTAAAATTATTGAAACATATTTATTGTATTGATTTGAGATTGGTATATACGATTTTTCAATGGTGTGTACAAATCCGAAGACACTACAAGAATTTAAAAACACCTGTAGGCCTAATTTACTGAAAATGGAGATTTTTATTTTACGCTAGTGCAGCGTCGGACTGGGCTGTGCACTTTGTGTACATACAAACTGTTTATATAGATGACGCTCGTAAATTTTTGTGCATTGTTTTAAATTTTAAAAATTAAATAAATTATAATCAATACTTAAAGATTATTGCAGCAATTGGAAGCGTGTTGCGCCTTAAGGAAGAAATGTAGTGTAAGTACATGAGCGTGCGTTTAGTCTAAATCCAAATGTTTGACGTTATAATGTAATTAGCTTAACGTCAAACTGGTCCGTGCACACAATCTGCGATCTTTAAAGACCCCGATTTTTGAAAAAAAAATTAAATTCATCAATAAAAATTAAATAAAATCATTGATTTGTCATTAGAAATATTTTGATAAACAACAGATGCAAATAGTACCATTTATTTTCACAGAAACGTCATTGTCCACAAACTTTTTGGACAACTTTCGTACTTTTTAGAAACGCAAATAAAAGCACTCGCTATGTATTTTCTAAAAGAAACAAATGTCTCTGAATTTAAGGGGGCCGACTATAGTTTCCATTGCACAATATTTCGCGCATCATAGTATAATGAAGCGTATTCACTGTTTTAATGCAACTTTTTTCGCTTAATAATTATAATTAAACAAAGTTAAGAAATTATAAGTATAAAAATTTAATAACAATTTGATGTAACTGATTTTTTAACCACTTTTGCAATTGATAGGTAGGTTAACGTCATTGCAGTGTGTTTTTGACGTTATGATAATCTGTAGCTCTTAAAGAAAAGGGTAATAAAAATATTATTAAAGAAAAAGTAATAAACATACGCTCTTGAAATTCAAAACATAGAAATTTGAGAATATCTCCAATATTTGTATTATGTTTTCATATGAATCCATTGTGTACGTCATATTTAGTAATACTCTATAAAAATAGAAAAATTTGCTAATTTTTTGCATTTTGAGATGCCCCTCTGGTTAGAAGACGGTAGAATTTTGTGTTTCTTACATATATTGTATTATATAGTATTACTCATCAAATATTATAGTTTGAAAAAATGTCTATTGTAGTATTTCTATAATTTGCTTTAAAGTGCTAAAAATTGGCATTTTCCTATAGTAAATGTACCTGTATTTTGAGACGGTCCCTCGAAAATACCTGGACGGTAGATTCCCCTCAAACTTTGCATGTACACTGAAGTTAATGTAAGTTATATATGGTATAAAAATGAAGAGTTTCGCTATTGTGGTTTTCACGCAATAAAGCTATAGTCGGCCCCCTTAAAAATGTACAAGGATCAATTGCATCATGCGTGGTCGTTTCTTTCCGTCTAATTATAAAGAAGGTAGATTTTCATCAATCCAGTTCTCTGACACGTCTTTGATGCTCTAAGCTAAAATCGGGCAAAATTGGTTGCTATGTATTATAGTTACCATGGCAACATGTCTTTAAGTTTGAAAAATGTCATTTTTTATAATTTTCAGTCCCATAGTTAACACTTGCAGCAAAGCAATGGTTCTTTCCTAAAGTCGAAGACCTGATGTTTTGAATGCATGATATAAATTGCATGGTAAATCAGATTTTAAATACCTTACTATGGTAACAAATCAAAAGCAAAAAAAAATTCTAACTTTTAAAAATTTATAATTCTAGACAGTATATTTGTTATATACTGCAAGTTAAACTGTAATGATTCCTCCATTAAGTAGATCAACCTAAATTATTGTGTGTTTAAATATACTATTTCGAAAATATGTGAAATAATGGAAAATGAAGAACAAACAAGAATATGGCCTATTCATAATTTACGTATTTCCTATGAGTATTGTTTTTTATTTGTAAATGTTCAAACAGAAATTCGGTAATATATAGGGTGCTGGGAGGTCATTTTCCGTGAGAAAACTTGGAATGCATCAGATCATTGGCCATGTCATGATTTACATCTATCCTGGAAGTATTTATTTTGAATTTTTATCTGTTCAAACAAACAGAAATAAGGAATAAGGAGAGTAATGAGAAATAATTCTCCAAGAGAAAATCTCCATCTCCTCTCTTAAGGTAGGATTCTTCTCTCATTTTTCGTATTAAAATTTAATGAAATTTTCACAGAATCAAGAGGACAATATCACTAAGTGATGGTATCAGTGAGATTAAATTTGACCGTTTAATATTAGAAGCAAGGTCAGGTGAAGGTCATCACCTTTTTCCTAGACATTAAGAATAAAAAAAATACCGTTTCCAATCATGTGATCCCTACTTGTAATTCAAAAGATTAAATGTTTTTCTTTATGCATGAAAAATACTACCATATAGGGCCTATAAGACGATATTACCAAATTGACATAGGTAATTTAAATAAAATGGATAATTGCTAATCCGAATTTTCTCTACTTTTCTTAATTTTTTAGGATAAATTAGTTATTTTTATATGCTACCTATATTTAACTCATTTTCACATATAGTAAAGTTGACGCATAAAGGTACATGTACAAAATGATACAAAAAACAAAAAGTTTTGATCGTTTACTAAGAGAGAAATAACACTTTTTACGGATTTTTTGGCTCAAATCTGTATTTGGATTTGAAGCATTTAAAAGCCAACATAGTTCTAGTATGTGTGAAAAATCTTATTTATTTGATATATTTTGAAATTTTAGTCCCTTATTATTAATTTAACTTACATTTGAAAATTTCGTCTCATTTCAGATTGTGTAAAAGTTATAACTGAATTCAATGTTCTATGATATATTTGAGAGGTAGAAAAGAAAATATTTTCATACGCCGCCATTCCGCCAAAAATACAGTCCATGCTAGTTTTCAAACACCGTTTACCATTTCGATATAAAGTTGTACAATTGTGACGAGGAAAGAAAATTATGGTCTTTTAAATCTCTTACACGTACATTGTAAACATAAAAGACATATAAGCAAATATACTAGTACTTTGAATAGTTCATCTAGACAGAAACTATAGAATAATCCTACCTTAAGCTTAAATTCACCGATAGATTTATTTGACTTTTTCCGTCTATAATTACGCAATTTTTTCCCACTGATACGATTATCCACCTTTACGAGAGGTGTTAAGAACAACTCAATGAACTTAATTTTATTTACAGAAAACCACAATTCTTATTAATTAAACTAGAATTAATATTCATTGTAATCCATTAAGAAAATACCAAAAACAAATAATGTATAAATACGAGGTTTTCAATATAATCCATTAAAGCTTTGTGAAACGCTTTATTAAACACGGAGCAGAAATATTATCTGGTTGTAGGTTCACATATGCGATGTCAGGGAAAACAAAACTACCTCAGTAACATGTCTGTGATGTCTTCATACGGGTCCCTCCATAAAAGGAGGCTGAACATAATAAATCAAATCAATATTTTGAACGTTGTTATGACAGAACTGGGTGCTTTATCTACCTCCCTCTAGAATTGAAGTGGGCTGATTGCGACAGAGTCCCAAATCTTGGAAAAACTTGCCAAAATATGGGGATATTTCAAAAGCATTTTCGGTATATGTGCACTCGTAATAATTTAATTATAATTAATAATAAATGAAAATCGTAATTATTTATACTTAAGTGTGTATCTTAGCACAAATCTCAAAGGTGCATAGATAGAGATTTGAAGATGATACTTTCTCAAATTTTCTGTATAATATTACGACTTATACATTACAATAGCATCTAACATGAACATAGGATAAAAAATCTTTTTAATCTTAGTTCTTGCAACTTCCAACTTCGAATCCCTGGACGGGTTTGATTGAAACATCTTTGCACCTTCATGGATTGTAATTTTATTCTTAATACTTAAGTTGTGGCAATTCCGTTGTGTGGTATCGAAAAATATTAAAACTATAAAACAGAAAAATCATAGTAGAAATTTTCGAAAGTAAAAACTCCCTCACTAGAATTGTCGGTCCGTGCTCAGTGTTCTGTACAATATTTAACAAATTGAATACAGCCCGAGAAACATAAACTATGGGCGAATTTGTTGCACATAAACTGGTTCGGGTTTTGGTTTCACTTACGTATAGGTAAAGTACAGCATTTATATTTTTAATGTCTCAGAGACTAATCAAAGGAACAATTCCCACATTTGTTACACATGGAAAGATAAACACTCGGGTATTAATATTTTTCATTAATAAACAACAAAATTTCCACTTTTCTTATTATTACGTATAAAGAATAAAATCAAATTTTGTGAAAGTGCAAGGACGTGTCCATCAAACACGACCAAAAATTCGAAGATTTTTAGTATAATTTCTTGTGAAATGCTATTGCAATATAAAGGTCGTAATATTATACAGAAAATTTGAGTACTAGTAGCTTTGTTTAATTCAAAGAAAATTTGGGGGAGTTTCGATAAGGCTGTTTTGCGGCCCCTCGAGAAATGTTATGAAATTGTGATATGTTGTAGATAAATGTCTTATCTTCCTAAAAATATGAAAATAATTCATACTGCACATTTTCTGATCACGTGATAAATTAAAGTTTAAGTATACCCCCTTCCCTTCATTTTAGGAGTAGGCATATTTAAAACGGGATACTGAAATTTTTTCAACGTCAAATCATAAATGAAATGTGATAAATGTGAATAAAGACATCAAATAACCAATTTCTATATAAATTTTACAGAAAATTGATAAAATGTATTTCATGTGAATGTTTTTTAAATTGCAAGATTTTTCTCGACTTTTGATTGTAACTTTTCTTTAAAAGAGGGATAATTTAACTAATAAAACATATATATACAGTATAGACAGAAACATTTACAAGAGGAATTTACTGACAGCTTATATTTGAACATAATAATCAATTTTTAACATTTTTTTTCCCCGTACGTAGGGAAGCAAATGTAAAAAAAAAAAAAAAATAGACAAGAGTTAGATCAACTTTGTGTGTAATTCACTGGTTTTTAGAATTGTTTGCAATACATTTTCATCAACTAAAGTTATAGCGCAAATTTCACTGTGAAATTATACAGTAATATTATTAAATTTAATTTTAAATCATGCTCTGAAAAAAATGGATTTCCGTACGATTAAAGAAATGCAAGTACACATTTATATTATTTTAAAAGTATATTCAAAAGAATCGCATTTGCAATGCTCATTGTATTTTCATGTATAAATAATATTCTTAAAAATCAATTTATTTTATCAAGATAGCAATTATTTGTCCCCTAACTGTAAAACCAGAGGCACCACAGGTATAGTTTCCGTCTCGTCTGTCTAGCTGTCCGTCCCTCTGTCTGTCAGTCTGTCCCATTTGGTTTTCCGCACTTTTCTCTATAATCGCTGCTTGCAAACTTTTATTTGATAAACTTGTTTTTAATATTAATATGATTTTTTTTTTGGGGGGGGGGTGTCAATTTTTTTCCCGAAATGCTTATAAATATTGTGCTAAGTTTTAGTAAATGAGTTAACCTCGAACCGGGTGGGGGGGGGAGCTTTTTCCCCCCAAAATGCTTGTAAATATTGTGCTAAGTTTTGGTTAATGAGTTAACCTCGATCAGTAATAGATAATATTTGTATTTTGTTTCGAATTCGCTTCAATGATTTTTTTTTTTGCGGAATTGTTAAATTGGAATTTACATGATTATTTTTTAATTACAAAAATCAGGTTATACTTGCGGGTAGAAAACTATCATAAGTAATATAATACTTGCGGGTAGAAAACTATCATAAGTAATATAATACTAACTCGAATAAATAGCCAGATGATAAAAAAAACTTTAATAGATTGAGGGTCTCCATTTCATTCTGAAAGTTTGAATTATTTTTTAAAACAACTTATAGGTGCACATTATGTTCTCTGCAACTGAAACTAGGTTCTTGCTTCACCAATTTTAGTTACATTAGTAAGTGCTCGTCCAGATCGCAGTTCAAAATACATTTATAAATGCCAAAGATGTGTTAAATCCCAAATTCTGCAGAAACATAAAAAATCAATATTTAGTCTTTAAAAAAATTACGTTCCCTACTAAAATATCAACCACACGCAAAAACATAACGAACCTCCTCTAGCAGATTGGAGCAAGGGTTTCTATTCGAAAAAAAGGCTAATAAGATGTTTTTCTGATATATGTTTGATTCAGAACGTTAAGGAATGGACTCGTTTTCACTTCTTTCGTTAAATCGGTCAGAAAATAGAAGTAAGATCTGGCATCTGAACCATTTCTGATAATGTGCAACCCTAAATGTATCATCAGTGCATGTTTTGTCAACCTTTTACTCTGAGCATTCATCAATGAAATGTAAGTCAGACCCAGCATCCGAACAAAGTCTAGTATTGGGCATCCGAAGATGCATCATGAAGCATGTCTGGTCATCAAGTACTCATAGTGGCATTGCTAAGAAAAACTTTAACTTACTTTAAAAGCATTGACCTCGACACATAATAGCTTGAAACACAGAATTTGAAACCTGACAGATTACAAAGAATTAGTGTTCAAGGGACAAGATATAAAAAATATCTACTTGAAAAATTTTTTTAACTGGGAACGCCAATGCCGACGATATTAAGAAAACTCCCCCTGTTCCGTGTAGTTGAACTAAAAATATGACGTTAACGTTATATGCTGGCGACGAAATAAGTATGGAAATAAAGACAGTATCCGAAAATGTATTCTTTTGTTAATATTTTCAAGAATTAACTTTGATTTTCAAAAATGTGCTACTTTTGGATAAGTAGTTTAACCTGGTGTATGATCAAGTAACCAGAATGTTCTAATTTTAGGTATGCACATTTTAGACAATTTTCAATTTTTGGATATGAAGTGCACACGCGACACTCATCATATCATAAAATATTAGTGTGCAGGGTATATCTAATAATTGGGCAAAACTAGGTGAGTGTCCCTCATGCACTTCATATTCTAAAAATCGATTTATAAATGCCACCCTCTTATATTTTCCCATTGGACTAATGTTAACGCATTTGCGGGTACTTCTAAGTTTGTGTCGGCTACGGTGTGAATTTATCTCATATTAACTTTTAAATATTAATAACAGAAAATTAAGATATTCATCTTAAATTCTAAACAAATTTTGAAAAAATAAATTGAAATTTATTTTTATGAAAATAAGTGGGCCGAGAAACGGCCTTATCGAAACTCCCCCTTAGAACACTTAAGTTAATTCACCACAGTATCGCATGGAAATTCTCAAATCAAAAGTGCATTCTTTTGTGATTGAGGTATTCACATATAGTTCTATCTGTACAACATCATAACTGAAATATTTAGCTTGTCATCAACATGTCACATTTACATCTTAACAGTTGATAAATATCCCAAAGTCAAAAAGAGTTTGAGGACATCAAGGGTGTTGCAGCGCTTTTTCTCAGACCATTTGTTGGACTGCGTCTTTGAAGATCTTTCAGCAATTAACAGTATTGGATCTCAAATAAAAGCAGAACAAACACGGACCTCCGAAACATCAGAGGTGAGCATCCTCTGCAGACCGGTCACACCCGCCGTGTGTTCTTTGTTATGATCAGGAAATAAAGGAAAAATCCATCGTCAATTAAGTGTATAAATAATGGACTAATAATAAGTACATGTATGAGAAACGTCAGTCATCATTTGACTCAATGATAAATTGTATTTGCTGACAAGGTCGTTGTATCGACGATAGAACTGACTTTAAACGAGACAGCTGATATTCTTGTTTCATCAACTTGCTTGGCAATAATTTACCTTGTAAAAAAATTCAATTATATGTACTGGTAGAAGCTGATCATTTTTAAAAGGATCTATTAGTACATGTAAGAAATTCTACTCATCGAGCAGAGATAATAGTACAGCAATCATTTTTGTTGTCTAAATGTATTAAAATTCAAATTTTGGCCAAAATTAGCTGCCACCCGCTCTACATAACAATGCGCTGTCCAGCAGCTGCCTAACAATAGAAAAATCTTTGATGCTCTAAGCTAAAATCGAGCAAAATTGTTTGCTATGTGCTTTAGTTACCATGGCCACATGTCTTAAAGTTTGAAAAATGTAATTTTTCATAATGATCAGTCCCATAGTTAACATTGGCGGCAAAGCAATGATTCTTTTCTAAAGTCGAAGGCCTGATGTTTTGAATGCATTATAAAATGTTTGGTATATCAACTATTAAATACCTTACTATGGTAACAAACTAAAAGAAAAAAAAGATGTGTTTGTGAAACACTGATGCTCCCGTATGGCAACATAGCGACGGTAAAGCTTTCTCAAATGCAGATTCAAATATATTGGTACCTAAAGTAAGGCCTTTTCACAAAAAATGCGAAATGTAAACACTAGCTACATCTGTTTCAGGGTTATGTCCAAGGTTAACATTTTATAAGGTAGGACAAACTCAGGGTCAAGGTTGTTGTGTTCTAAAGAAAGACCTTGTCTCAAAGATTACGTATTGGAAGTATGAAAGCGCTGGCCTTTACCCTTCAAAAGTTATGGCCAAGTTAAAGTTTGTAAAAAGTAGGTCAAACTCTAAGGTCAAGGTCAAAGGGTCAAGATTCTTGATATCCAATGAAAGGTATTGTCACAAGGATTACACATGTGAAATATGAAAGCTCTAGCCCCAACTGTTCAGAAGTTATGGTCAAGGGTAGAATTTGTAAAAAGTAGGTTAAACACCAAAGTCAAGATCAAATGATCAAGGTTTTTGATATCAAATGGAAGGTCTTGTCACAAGAATTAAATTTGTGAAATACGAATGCCCTAGTCCTATCCCTTCAGAAATTATTGTCAATGTTGTATTTTTAAAGTAGGTCAAACTCAAGATCAAGGTCAAAAGGGTCAAGGTTCTTGATATTCAATGGAAGGTCTTTTCATCAGAATTATATACTAGTATGTCAAGTGTGAAAGCTCTAGTACTTATTGTTCAAAAGTTATAGCCAAGGTTAAAGTTTTTTCATAGGTACAGAAATCTCCAAGGTCAAGGTCAAAGGGGTCAAGGTTGTTGGTATCCAATGAAAGGACTTTCAACGAAGATTGCATATATGAAGTATACATGTCCTGGTATCTACTGTTCAAAAGATATGGCCAAAGAAAAAGTTTTAAATTTTCTTGCAAAAGTTTGTGGGTACCCAAAGAAAGGTCTTCTCACAAGAAATACACATATGAAATATGAAAGTCATAGCTCCACTAAAGCAAAAGTTATGGGCAGGGTAAAAGTTTTTGCGGACAAACAGACAGACGGACGGACGGACACGACAAAAAACTATAGACCCCCGAAACTTCGTTCACGGGGGCATAAAAATGAAATAAAAAAATCAAACAAACAAACGTCTAATCTTTAGAAAGAAAGAAGGCGTACAAGGCGTGGATAATCCCCCGCTCTGAGACAATATGTTTCTCAATTTTCAAAATTAACGGAAAAGTTATATATTTTTTTTAAATCATGTTATCAGGAATGTCATCTTCAAAACATTTTATAATTTTATTTTACTGAACGACTTATCATTTAATAATCTTTTTTTCAAAGTTTACAGATAAGCTTATTTAGTAGAAAATGGGTTTAATAGAGCCATAAAAAGTGAATTTTGAGCATGAATGGGTCAAGTCTCCATTTTTCTTTAACGCTTAAATGATAGAAACGTAAATGTGAAATCTATCTCATTTGTCCAAAAAATGAAATCTGAACCCATTCTTTATGAAAATTGAACTTTTCTGAAAAAGTGTATGCTTCAACAAACCCGTTCATTTGAATCACACTGACAGACATGGACAACGCATATGCTTCGTAGCGTAGTGGTTAACGCGGTCGGTCTTGTGCCAAATCCTGCGATATGGAGAGAGTTCGAATCATACGTAAAGCTTTTTCTTTTCACACATCTTAGAAACATGAGTGAAACATAAATTATTTATGAAATTATATTAAAACATTGCAATACAGAATTAAATATGTAAAAGATGATATAATCATATAATTTTAAAAAATATCCAACTTTTAGAATTGAGGAATGTCTTTTCTAAGAGCGGGGGAATGACATCGCCTTGTACGCCTTTATTCTTTATAATTCCAGACAGTATAATTGTTAAATGTATATACTGAAAGTTAAACTATAATGATTCCTTCACTAAGTAGATATAAATAAATTATTGTGTATATAGAGGATATTCAATGTTTTACAGTTGAATGTGGAATTTATTTCACGAGTGAAATAGATTCCATATTCAACTTCAAAAAATGAATTTTCTGTTTATTGCATTTTCTTTGATTTTTCCCTTTACTCTGCCTTTTTCTTATGCAGTCATAGGCTACATGTGTATATTTGGATATCCACCGCTTTCTCCGAATATGAACATGCTGTCATCAATTACATTCATAGGACTATAGACGCAACTGCTTCTTCTATGAATGTAATTACTATTTCACACTCGTGTAGCACAAGCTATACATGAAGTATTTTAATAATATTCTTTGGAAAAAAGAAATTTAGACTAACTTAAAATTGCTGATTTAAATCTTTAAAAATTTCATTTTGGTCAATGTTTTCAACTGTATAACAAAACTTTTTTTAAAATTGAAGAGAACTGCCATATTTTTATTTTTTCTTATCATGTTTTCGCATACAATTGTATTTCTACAAAAAACAAAAACTCATCACACTTGGGCGTTTTAACATTTAAAAAAGCAACATTTCTTTAATAGTATATCTATTTCAAGAAGGATTTCGGCTCTAAAAGTAAATGTAAGAACTAACTAGTGCGCATCATGGAATATGCCAGCAGAGCAATTGCTATTCATAACGAATAACGTTGTTTATTTCTTAAATGTACATGACGTCATAGTTAAGCAGTTGAGACGTCATAGATAAGTGTTATGAGATTGAAAACGTTGTAACCCTTTCGACGCCAAAGCTACAAAAATGTCGTTTACTGTGTCAACGCCAAAGCGACAAAAATGTCGTTTACTGTGTCAACGCCAAACCGACAAAAATGTCGCTTTGTAATACATGTTTAACTTTTTCGTTTAATATGTTCTACGGTGCGACCGTTGGGGCGAGCGCAGTTATTTTCTATCAAAAACCTTTACAAAGCTTTATTTTATTTTCAAAGGAATCGGGATCGAGATTCCGAACTTTTCGTAAGTTTCCGACAAAATCGGAAATACCCGAGCCGTTTAAGTGACGAAAGTATGACGTCAAATAAAAAGTCATGTAGACTTAGAACGCAAACGATAGTTTTGTAGCAAGGATATTGCATGAAAACGTTGTTTGAAATTTTTTTCAAGTAAGTTGTTGCTATGTGTTAGCCTTCAGGTTGCTATGCACCGCAAAGGATTACTGGGAGTTTGGAATTTTTTCACGTGGTGAGATAAAAATTTCTTGGAACAATGTGCAGATTTTAACCCGAATTTCCTCCGTTCGTACACGTTAGTCTATTGAGCTCGCTACGCGAGCGGCGCTTCGCGCCGCCTCGCTGCGCTCGCTATTAGTCATTTATCTCAGTTTAAATTAAATACAGTAATATCTAAATTTTGACACAAGTATGGGCCTTTATTTTTAAATTGGTACTGGTCTAAATATGACGTCATATTTCTTTACATTGACGTTAAATTATGACGTAGGTTTAGGAGTACGATAGCGCTATTAAATTTGGCGCGCCATAGCATAAGTTTTTTTTAATGATCCATAGTCCTCGATCGGACAGTTTACACTTATTTCCCCCGGCGATACTTCCATGCATATAAATATTTTATCGATCGATCGATTGAGAGAAAGAGAGAAAAAAATCTAGTCTTTATAAAATGTATTTATCATTCAAAAAATAAAAATTGTTAAAATAATTTGAAATAATAGATTAAATACATTTAAACACAGTAGTCACTGATATTAATGTGAAATCTTCCGATAAAAAGTCACTTTGAAATTGTATTGAACTTGCAACAAATTTTATAAATAAAATACAGCTAGATACAGGCAGTATTCAGTTATTTATTCATTTTTGAGCTTTATACCGACAATTATTTTATGCTTAAAATATGTTAACAAAAGAAACAACAATAGACTAGGCTGAAAAGATAATATGATCTATTAATATTCCACAGATGCTTGCGATGTTCTTATAGAAGAATATTTACATTTGCTAATGTTTTCCTTGATATAACACTACTGAAAGCAGCCGTTTTTATAACTGTATAAATACAGGTACGGGGTCAAGAGGTCATAGATGTGCGTTTGGATAAACGTTCGACGTAATCTCTGTGTGACGTCATAAAGGGTCGACGCGCGTTTAGTGGATCAAATACATGCCGTTGGGTTTGAAAACGTGCATTTCGCACGTTAAAAGTAACAATCAGGCAAATATAAAGTATGAATAAGTCACAAATGTAAATATAAGTAATAAGGTATCATTTTTTTTAGTTTTACTGAGATGTAAAACGGGTTGACACATGATCAAATCTTCCATAAAGCCCATAGGATTTGATCACGTGACCAACCCGTTTTACATCTCAATAAAACTCAAAAAATGATACCTTATTTCTAAATTAATTAACATTGACCTGGCGACATCTTAGATAGATTATGCAATAGATGTCATTCTAACAACATAGGTGACGAAACTCATTTTTTAATAACATGTAAAAAAAATTGATCATCAAAGAAAAGAAATATTTCATTCAATTAATCATAAATTTCTACTATTTTCAGCTTTAGATGATGAACAAAAACTTTATTGGTTACTCAATACAGAAGATAAGGAAACTCTTAATTTTGTGGGCAAATTTATAAATTATAACATGTTATAGTAGTGTTAGTCTTTTACACATACATGCATATTTGATGTATTCCCTTTAGACAGGATTATTGTTGAAATGATTTATGTCAATTACTAATTGTATAATTGTTTTGCTATTCATTGGCTTATCTTTCCCTATTATTGTAAGAATCTTATACTTGTCTGTTATGGGCTCTAAATTAGAAATAAAATGTTCTGTTCTGTTTTGTTCTTTTGAGAATGGATTAAAGATAGCTGGACAAAAGTACTATCACCTGTAATCGTAAGCGTTAATAATGCCATTCATGAAATCTGAGCCTAAATTAAAAATTGATTTGCTTTTAACTTCCACCTACCTACCGATCAACTAAAAATTAACCTGCCCTCCCCCCCCCCCCAAAAAAAAAAATACTATATAATTTTCTTTTTTAAGTTTCAAGCTGAAACTTTTTCATTTTCTATTTTTGATTTTCGTTATTATCAATCAGGTGGAGCTATAATTATGTTCAATAAGCTTAGGTTTTGATATGTAATAAAATTCTGAAACGTAATCTTTCTAATAAACAAACATGTCGAGCTATCCACTATAAAGATTTTGGGGCGTCTTTAAAAAAATAATCTAGGCCCTATACATAATTGGAGAAATGAAATATAAAAGCAACCAGAGGCAATCTCCAAAAAAAAAAAAAAAAAAAAAAGATGCACTCTCCCGACCGATGAAATAAAAATGTCCCGACTCAAAACTTTCTTTTAATATTCCAGGACAAGATTTGTCGGGTTTTGTCCCGATAACACATATGTTAAAGTTTTTAAAAACATTAGTTGAAAGATGACCTTTCTATTCAATAGTCATGTTAAATCAGCATGTAATAATAATAAATTGCCACTTGAACATTGAAATCATGGATGACGTCGAGTTTTTACTCTGTTCACTCAACACCCCTGCTGTGTCTTAAGGTACATCGATACTCTGATAAGAGAGATAACTCTTAATGACATAAATTTCTATTACATTTATTCCTTTATGAACTTTTTCTGGAAAATCATTTAGGTTATAACGCAACATTTCATATAAATAAGCAGAGGGTTTATGAGCTTTAATTTTTTTCTGCAAGTTCCATTTGAATACAAAAAAATCTCTATGTTTAGCGTTAGCGGACGACTCGAAATTAGTTTTTAGGAATATTTGAAAACAAACATACTATGAAAATATACAAATTTAAATGTTTGCCACACAGTTTACTCTTTGAGATCGGCACCCCTGTTTTGTGTACCGAAAATTTTTATTTCGCTACACTAGTAGTTTATATTTGATACAATGTATATTCCCAGATGATGATGAGAAATTCTTCATGTTGTGCTTTTCCTTTTCATTACGTGTTTTTAATTCAGATAGAAAGTTTTTTTTCACTTTAGTGTGGACGCTAGACAAACAAAAGTAAAAAATTGCCTAGCATGCAATATTACAAGTCATGTTAGGTAACTTCGAGATTCCCAGAAAGTGTAACATTGTATTAACAAAATGGTTGAGATGCCATTGAAGAGAGTCCAATTAGAGCCGTAGTATTAAAGGATACTATCTGCATGGCCTCATAAAAAAAATTAATACTAGTGCTATACGATTATCTAATTTTTGCTTTAGACATATATAGATATGTACATTTCAACACAATTTACCTTAATATGAAAAGCCGCGATTGCAGGTAAGCTGATGCCAATACATTGCCATTTCCATTTCTAATTTTTTCTCTGTGATAACTCTTTGAAAGTTAGTGGAGTTGATTTCTTGATAATTCTACCGGAATGTAAATTAGGCAGGTTAATATAATATGCATGTAAATTTCGTGTGGCTGTCTTTGTATTTGACGTCAGTGGGTGAGGACTTTTGAAATTGGCGTGGGAGTCCTCATGTAATTTAAATCCATGTCTACATTTTTAAAATCTAAATCTACTATTTTATTTCACAATGAAATGGAAATATAAGGAATCACTGTCTAGTTAGTATAGTATGCCAGGGACATCAATTATCGTTGATGCGCTGGCATATTATACTAACTAGACAGTGTTTCCTTATTCAAATACATGTACACTACATGCAGATTTCGTCAAATGACTGCAATACACCTATCATTGATCAAGCTATACATTTTTTTTTCATTTTAGAACTTTTCATAAATATGAGTTGGAGTCCAGACAATCGTTATATAGACATATTATTGATTAATCTGACGAGTTTTGATCAATTTCAGGAATTAAGAAAGTTCATTATTTCAAACCATGCGCAATGATACAATTTAATTTTTCGTAAGATTAGAAGTCGAGCTCATATGCTTAAGTATGACATGTGACTCTCGGCTATATTTTTCTGTCAAGCAGGTGAGAATTTGTATTTGGGAATATGATTGCAAATGGCCTCTGTTCACTCAACACCCCTGCTGTGTCTTAAGGTACATCGATACTCTGATAAGAGAGATAACTCTTAATGACATAAATTTCTATTACATTTATTCCTTTATGAACTTTTTCTGGAAAATCATTTAGGTTATAACGCAACATTTCATATAAATAAGCAGAGGGTTTATGAGCTTTAATTTTTTTCTGCAAGTTGGGGTCTCTTTTGTTCTATCTAAAGTATTTCCTTGCAATTGCTAGCTATAGGATTAATGTTTGCTTACTTTATTGTACTGATATTAAAATTATTGGAATAAATATGATTCTTTTATAAGCATTTTCCTTGCATCCTATTACCTTGGTTAAACAGGTGCTTTTTCATTATCAATTTGACGCTTTTTTTCTGACGCAACTATTTTAGTCTTAGTTGACGTCATAGTACGGCATCCTTGACATTATAGTCTAATGTTATTTGGCGTAGAGATTGAAAACGTTGTAAACAAGGATTTCAACAGCATATTTGGCGAATCTTTGGCAATTTTATTCGATTTTATTTTCTAACGGACCAAGGAGTGTTTTTTACAACATTCTTTGTTATCGGAAGGAGAATCGAGAGTTTTCCCGCACTTCTGATATTCTTTCACACTGTGACAGGATATCATTTTGATGTCCTTTCACACTGTGACAAAATATCACTTTTATTCAATGGATAAATAACA
Source organism: Saccostrea cuccullata (assembly GCF_032062105.1). Taxonomy (NCBI): domain Eukaryota; kingdom Metazoa; phylum Mollusca; class Bivalvia; order Ostreida; family Ostreidae; genus Saccostrea; species Saccostrea cuccullata. Next base: position 171,066 of record NW_026921289.1, read on the forward strand.
GTATTTCACTGTGGAAAATGTAATAATTAAATACATTATTTCAAATGTATGTGAAATAATGGAAAATGAAAAACAAACAAAAATATGGAATTAGGAGGGGACTGTTATATCTTTTACCCAGAGAGTCGTTATGTGGTCTATTCATTATTTACATATTTCCTTGGAGTATTTTTTTTAAATTTGTAAATGTTCAAACAGAAATTCGGGAATATGCAGGGTGCTGGGAGGGCATTTTCCGAAAGAAAACTTAGACGGAATGCATGTATTAAGATCATTGGCCATGTTACGATTTACATCTTTCCTTGAAGTATTTATTTTGAATTTTTATATGTTTAAACAAACAGAAATACGGAATAAGGAGAGTAATGAGAATTAATTCTCCAAGATATCCCTCTCCTATCGTTAGCTTAAATTCACAATAGATTTATTTGACTTTTACCGTCTATAATTACGCAAATTTTCCCCACTGATATGATTATCCACTTTTACGAGGTGTGTGAGAACAAATCAATGAACTTAATTTTAATTTACAGAAAACCGCAATTCTTATTAATTAAACTAGAATTAATATTCATTGTTATCCATTAAGAAAATGCCAAAAACTAATAATGTAATACACAAACGAGGATGTCGCGCACAATACTGGTGTTACTTTTACAAATATGCACCAGAGGATAATTTAACAAAGTTTACAGCAGTGGTTATTTGCAAAAATATTAAGTTTTTTTTATCATTAGAAAGGGAATTTCACAAATAACGAACACAGCATATTTAAAATACATTTCAGATAATTTTTATTGATAAAATTAGCGCTGAATGTACAGTTACGTTATACATATAAGTTTAAGTGATGGTGTATGGGGATTGGGGTGGGAGTAGTTATTTAGAATAAAAGTTTTTCTCAACATTGAAAAGATTGTTATTTATAATGTTCTCTCCCATTATAAATTACATCGAATTTTACTTCTCGCATAAAAACGTACTCTGTACAGTTCGTGTTTTAGATTCTAAAATTGAAAATAATACATTTTTGAATATAGGTGATGCATGTGTGTCACAAGTGACATTGTGTCAATGTTTTATATTAGCTTATTGTACACACTATACACACTTATAAACACTATACAAATGGTTTAAACACAAGTTCTAACAACTTACTAGGTTCTCACCATACAGCTGTCAATTGGGAAAAAAGTGAAAAAGAAATACTGATGTACAAACATGTTTGTTAAACTGAACATACATTTGTTACATATGATAAATATATAACTATGTAGAGTTTAAGTGTTTGGCATTAATAATTAATTAAATCTACCAGAATCTCTTATAAATTTTTGAACTGACTGAAAAATGTATTTATTGATTTCTACATTTTGTGTCACGTCTCCTCACAAAAGTAAATAGCAATCAAGTTCAATTTAATATTTGGTTTCGTAAGACACAGTAAATCTCTGAATAGCTTTTCTCTAGCATGTTGGTACTTTGTGCAAACAAAAAAAAAAAATGAAATGGGTCTTCTGGTGTACCACATGAACAATTAGGACTCTCGATAATGTTTCTTTTATAAAGATCATAATTTAAAATGACTGATGATGTAACAAAGGCAAACGTTGATCTTATAATCGAACTGACCAAGGATCCCCGGATAAAATCAGCCTGGTATTTTAATGGCTCGATCTACGGACAATATGGAACCAAAAGCGTGAAGTTTGACATTTTTGACAATATCGAACGCAAACTGAAAAACAAGTAACTTTTCTTTTCGGAAACTCTTTGGTCCAATTGGTATCTATTTGACATTTACAAAGATGAGGTGTACTTCCGGTGTTGAGAAGGTAAACAAAACTTGTTGTTGAACTCTGTCTCGTGCCGTTCAAGGGTCACAAGGAACTAAACTTTTTTTTCTCACACTTTTTTGTTTATTTTTTTTTCTAGTTATGTTGTGTGAAAGTTTGTCAATGTGTGTGTGTGTGTGTGCATGTACTTACCTGTGTCAATCTACCTACGGAAGGGGTGTGCCTAAAATTTATTGCAACAACAGAGCTGGACAATCTTTTTTCTTTCTAAACCAGTATGGGTTTCAGTGTACTTTCTTTTAATTGTAGGGGGATTGGAGGTATAGAAAAAAGAAGGGATGTATTAAATTATATTAAGCAAAAGAATTTCTCGGTATGTTTACTTCAAGATACTCATTTAACTAATGATGATTATCAACAAGTGAGGTCTTTCTGGGGCTTTGATGTATATTTTTCACCAGGAAAATCAAATGCTAGGGGCACTGCAATACTATTTAATAATAATTTTGAATATAATATTCACAAGCAATACAATGATGATGATGGGAATCTCCTTATACTTGAAATGAATGTTTTCAACAAGTATGATTTTATGTTAATTAATTTGTATGGTCCGAATAAGGACAGCCCATCTTTTTATGAGTCTTTGTTTGATATAATATCAGAATTTAATGGTGAATTTGTTATTATGGCAGGTGACTTTAATATAATACAAGATAAAAATTTAGACTGCTATAACTATAACAATGTAAATAACCCAGAAACTAGAAAAGTGGTATTGGATTTAAAGGAAACACTTGGCCTGGTTGATCCTTGAAGAACTAAGTATAATAATCGGAAGAGGTATACATGGTTTAAAAATAAACCAACTAAAAAAGCTAGACTAGATTATTTTTTGGTGTCAAATGAATTAATGGCACTTATCGATAAAGTTGACATAAGTCCGGGCTATAGATCAGACCATTCAATGATTGAACTTAGCATTACATTAAGTAAATTTGAAAGAGGAAAGGGGTTCTGGAAATTTAATAACTCATTGCTTAATGATCCTGTCTATGTTGATAAAGTCAAAGAAACAATAAATACGGTTAAACAGAAATATGCTGCTCTCCCATATAAGCCTTCAGAAATTAAGAATATATCAGATGAAAATTTATGCTTGACTATAGATGATCAATTATTTTTTGAACAACTGTTATTAGAAATAAGGGGAGTAACAATTGCCTTATCATCTAGAAAAAAGAAGCTTACAGAAAATAAAAGAAAATCTCTCGAGGAAGAAATAATTAAACTAGAAAGTGATCTTAATGATAGTAGTGATTCTCCAGACACTTTTGAAAAATTAAAACAAGCACAAACCAAACTTGAAGAAATTAGAAAAGAATATATCAAAGGACTATTTGCTAGAACCAAGCTTAAATGGATAGAATATGGAGAGAAACCTACTAAATATTTTCTTAGTCTAGAGAAAAGAAATTATATAAATAAAACTGTAAATAAGCTTCTCACAGATAATGGTATTGTCACTGGACAGTCGGATATCCTATCCGAAATTGAAAGATTTTATAAGGCATTATACTCATGTGTGGACAATAAGTTACATGATGTGGAATTGGAAAGCATTATTAATACTGAACATATTAATGTATTGGATAAAAACACCGCTACAGAACTTGAAGGTTTGATATCGAAAGAGGAAGCCCTTACAGCACTTAAAAATATGAAAAACAATAAAAGTCCTGGAAGTGACGGGTTTACTGTTGAATTCTTCAAATTTTTTTGGAAAGATTTGGGAACTTTTCTAGTCAGATCTCTTAATTATGGATTTATATCAGGGGAATTATCTTTGACCCAGAAGCAGGGTATTATTTCTATTCTCCCTAAGGGGGATAAGCCAAGAGAGTACCTTAAAAATTGGCGGCCTATTTCGTTACTAAATGTATCATATAAAATTGCCTCCTTATGTATTGCTAATAGAATAAAAAAGGTCTTGGACTTTTTAATTCATGACAATCAAAAGGGCTTTCTTCAGGGTAGATTTATAGGAGAAAATACTCGAGTTATTTATGATACAATCCATAAAACTCTTGAAAAACAGATCCCAGGTATCTTATTACTTATTGATTTCGAAAAGGCATTTGATTCAATTTCATGGCGATTTATGTATAGGACCCTAAAGTTGTTTAATTTTGGCCCTGATATAATAAAATGGGTATCAGTTTATACAACAAAGCTAGACTGTGTGTTTTACAAAATGGTATTTTTTCTAATTTCTTTTTAATTGGACGAGGTTGTCGCCAAGGAGATCCTGTATCCCCTTATTTATTTAATCTCTGTGTTGAAATTATGGGTATAATGATTAGACAAAACAAAAATATTAAAGGAATAAATATAGGAAAGGAAAAAGTTTGTTTACTCCAATATGCGGATGATACAGTACTGTTCTTAGATGGCTCAGAAAAAAGTCTAAAAAGTGCACTTGACCTTCTTTTTCAATTTTCAAAATTTTCCGGTTTAAAGCCTAATATTAGTAAAACTAAAGCTATCTGGATTGGCTCAAAACTTGGTTCAAATGAAACACTGTGTGATAATACAGATCTAAGTTGGACTAATCAACCATTTACAATATTGGGTATCACTTACACTGCAAATCTTAAAGAAATGGAACAACTGAACTTTGATAGCAAATTAGTTGGGATTCAAAAAGAAATAACACAGTGGTCTAAAAGACATATTACCCCATTAGGCAAAATAACAGTTGTTAAAAGTGTTTTACTGTCCAAACTTACTCACTTGTTCAGTGTTTTGCCTACACCAAGCATACAGTGGATTAAAAAATTAGAAAAATTACTTTTTAAATTTATTTGGGGCAATAAACCTGATAAGATTAGCCGAAAAACATTACAGTCTGAGTTTAAAAAAGGTGGATGCAGAATGACTAATGTTGAAATTTTTATAAAATCTCTTAAACTTACTTGGTTTCGGAGAATACTTTCTACTAACGCAACACAGTGGGCAGAATTGTTTACAGAAATTACTGGTTGTAATGTCACACAGATGTGTCAGTTTGGGTCAGAATACATTAGACAAAAAGTAAAGTTAATTTCCAATCCTTTTTGGAGAGAAACACTCTCATATTTTACAGATTTTATTAATATTTGTACATCTGCAATACAGGATAACACACTATTGGAACCATTATGGTACAATGAAAAAATAAAAATACAAAACCAAAGTGTTTTTTATAAATCTTTATATAGAAAAGGATTCCATATAGTTTCTGACTTGCTCATTAGCCAGGGTACTTTTATTTCTTATGATAAATTAAAAGATTATTTCAATGTAAAAATGCCCTTTACCATATATGAAGGTCTTAAGCATGCTATTTTATGTGCAATGCCAGAAGTAAAAAATCTGGATCCTTCTTTAGTAACAAGACCAGTCCAGCTTGAGTTTATAGCAATTTTGTGTAAAGATAAAAAAGGTTCTAGAAGAATATATGATTTGTTTATGTCCCAAGGACAACATAAACCTTTGTGTGAAAAGAAATGGACAAATGATTTATCACTACAAGATGACTTTAATTGGAATCAAGTTTATATTAATCTTAAAAATTTAACAAAAGATACAACATTGTTTTGGTTTCAATATAGAATTTTACATAGAATACTTGGTGTGAAAAGATATTTGTTTTTTTCAAAAATTATTGATAATCAAAAGTGTGCACTGTGCTCACAGGAACCTGAGACATTAAAACACTTATTTTTTGAATGTGATTTTGTCAAAATAATCTGGTCATCCTTAGAAGATTGGATTTGTTTAAAATCTGGTAGAACATTGCAATTTAATATACAAAATGTAATCCTCTGTACTGCAGACATTGATGTGGGTTTGAATGTTATTATTGTATTAGTAAAAAAATATATCTTTCAAACATCAAGAAAAAAGTGTACCATTTTATTTAATGATTTATTATTGTACTTGAATAATTATTTTGTTATAGAAAAAAAAGTATATGATGTTGAACAATTTGAAAAAAGATGGTCTAATTGGAAATGTCTTTTTCAAAGTAATGACTAAGCATTGGAGTTTTATACTATTGTTATATTGACTGATATTTATTTAATAACTAAGCATTGGAGTTTCATACTGTTGTTATACTGACTGATATTTATTTCACCCCCCTTCCACATGTAATATTGTGTGAGTCTCACTCTGTATGTAAGTGTGTGTACGTCTGTATGTGAGTGTGTCATTAACTACATTTAAATGTTTGCTTCTGAACATATATGTAATGTGTTGTTTCTGTAAATAAAAAAAAAAAAAAAAAAAAAAATAATTTAAAATGCAATTGAGTCGTAGTTTAGTATGTATGATGTTAAGTCGTCTATTACCATGGGAGAAATAAGAAGGAGGGTCTGCTGGTTTTTTATGTATGTTGTTTTTAAAGCTACAAAAATATATGCCATGCACTTCTTAATGTAGATGGTATAGAAAGTTCCGAAGAGAATCCGGAGATAATCACTGAACACTTTTTTGTTATTAGTAATGATCAACAGACCATGCTTGAGTTTACTGACGGATGCGCAGCCCAGTATAAAAGTCGACATTGCTTTGGTGACACCTGTCAGGATTTTGGGTTCAAGCATTTTATCCGAAATTTTTTTGAGACAGCTCATGTTAAAGGTGAAGGAGTTTTCTTCAACTCGATTTCTTAAGGAATGACTCTAATTCTTGGCCAAATTATCGAGTATAATCTAGTTTGGGTCAGTTTACGCTTTATAATCCGCGTAAATTTAATTTTAAAATAATTAACAACTTTGGCTGTAAAATTGTGTTGCTTTTTACGAGTTCAAATTTACCGCGCAATAATACAACCTTAGTAACGGAAGTGATGTGAAGCGAGGGGAGGTAATAACTGATACATAGATCTAGCAGCCATGTTGTGTGCTTACATGAGATATGATCGAGTAAGTCTTTGAAGTTAAAGATACAGTTATTAAATATTGAATTTTCCATGGATTCTGAGGACTGGAAATGAGGAGATTGCATGGATAAGATGATTAAGCTGGTCGTCAAGGGGATGTGTTCCCATACCAAACCAGATTATACAAAACGATCTGCGTTCCTTTTTGGAAATCCACCAATGAGAGGCGAGAATATATGAAAAATTAAATTATTCACGAATAAATTTTCATACATGTAACAAAACAAATATTTCACAAGCATCTTCTCAGTTGAAGTTGCATGCTGACTTTTAGTAAAAGAAGCGAAAATTTGGTGAATACAATTATGACATGTGATCAGTCTGCTCTAGGTCCATCCTCTAAATCGTTGAAGTAATGTTTTATAAGAAATTCATATAACTGCTGCAACATCAGGGTTAAAAAGTAATCAAATTTAGTCACACATAAATTAAATTCGCATTCGTCGTTTAATTTAGTTAAGATTTTTTAAAACGGCGCAATCTAAATATTTATATACCCGGTACATACAGTTAGAAGCTTAAAGCAATATGAGCTGCATTTTTGAGAACTTTATTTTTCTTGTAAAATGTGTTATTATGATTAATCTGTATGTAATCTAAACCCTTATGATCAAAAAGTCCAAAATAAAGTTTTAAAATGTTTCAGAAGAAATATTTCTGTACAACCAAAAATACACTATTATATATGAAACCATTAATGTACAGGGACGACAATAATTCAATTTTTGGTTCAATCAAAGCTATAAAAGTTTTTTCATAGCAAATATGAAAAACAGAAAAACATGAAAAACAGAAGTTTATAAAAGTTCTATTTCCCTATCATTGTAATAGTAAATTACAAATTTGAAATATTTTTTTCCGATGTCAAACATGCAGCTCATATTGCTTTAATTGTATTTTGAAATTAATACAAATTTATATATTACAGGACCTCAAGATGCTGCAAGGGGGGGGGGGGTTTAATGACAAATGCTTAAATGTTCTAGCAGCTGGACATTTTATAAATATTAAAATGATACCGGAAACTCCACTTTCAATATAATCCATGAAAGCTTTGTGAAACGCTTTATTAAACACGGAGCAGAAATATAATCTGGTTTGAAGTTCACATATGCGATGTCAGGGAAACCAAAACTACCTCGGTAACATGTCTGTGATGTCTTCATCTCAGTTCTTGCAACTTCCAACATCGAATTCCTGGAAGGGTTTGATTAAATAATCCTTAATACTTAAGAAATGTGGCAATTCCGTTGTGTGGTATCGAAAAATATTAAAACTATAAAACGAAAAAATTATAGTGGAAATTTTCGAAAGTAAAAACTCCCTCACTAGAATCGTAAGTCCGTGCTCAGTGTTCTGTTTAATAAATTGAATACACCCCGAGAAACATAAACTATTTTTGTAAACAGAGCATTCATTAATATAAAACAAAATTGCCACTTTTAGTATGATGAATAAATTAATGATTCTGAAAGTGCAAGTACGTGTCAATCAAACCAGACAAGAAATGGAAGTTTCAATGACTTCGAGATGATAAAAAAAATATTTACTATATTTTCGTGTGAAATGTTTTTGCAATATATAAGTCGTGATATTACCGGTATACAGAAAATTTTAGAAAATATTAATTTCAAATGTGTGTCTACGCACCTTTAATGAAAATTTAAAGTAAAGTGCAAGTCAAGTGGATCAAGTAGCTTTTTCAAATTCAAATACAATCTTACCTAAAAAGGCAAAGAGAAATAATTCCAATTAAAGCTGAAATATGTTTATTGTAGAGTCAGTAGATAGAAAGTGAATTTGCTAAATTTTAAATCTATTTGGAGACTCTTCTTTGGATTTGAACTCTGTATCAATCAGGATGCTTGTTGCAAAAATTATTACAGGTAAGCAATCACTTTCAAAGTATACTTTGATCTAGGTCGAATGCTATCTCTTGATTAAGGATGCTTTCATATTTCTTTGATAAATTATGGCTTTATCATATTTTTTTTCAGTATTTTTTTAAAAATATAAATTTGATTTGCTATTGTAGGGCCCAAATTTCTCAGTACTAATGAAGAATGAACTCCTTAGGTTTGTCTACCTAAAGGAACCGAAAACATCTCGACGCCAATGGTATACAACAAATTTATTCATTAAAAAATTAAATTAGTTGGTTTTTTTTTATTATTTATTCATATTTATTCATTTGTTCACTTATTTATATTTTATCCGCCCAAAAGTGTTCTTTGATGAAAAGTTAATTTGCTTGAGGTAAGCAACCATTTCTGAAAAGGGATAATTCCAACAGGTTGCATCAATCCAGCCGTTAATATATTCAAAGAAATTTGATATAAATCAGCTTGTTCATTCCTGTTTTCTGAACTTGCTTAAGGTGCTGTATTTGTGGCTAAATGTTACGTTGCAGGTATTTTCCCCCATCAGGACTTGATTTTTAAATATTTTAATTGAGTATCTATATCTTCATGTACAGAACCAGTAGTTTCAACAAATGTTTCATCTAAAACATATATAAAGATGGCAAATCTCAACTCAAACCAACATTGCTTTCACTTTAAAATAGATCTTGATAATGCAATTTGTTGCGAAAATTTTAAGTACTGCTAACACCAACATTTCCTTAAATCGAAGAATAAATTTTTAACCATGTTACCGGTATATGATATGAGAATTGGAACATTGCAAACACTCGAAAAATTAAATTTTGACAAGAGAAAAAAGTGGGGTTAGAAATTCTGCCAAATGCAATGTTGACTTCACTTGAAAAATTAAATCTTGAAATGAAATAAGAGTCGATGATTAGAAGTACAGCTGAAACCAACATTGACTTCACTTGAAGAATTAAATCTTGACCAGAAAAAAGATGCCAGCATTCCCTCAATGCCTCACATTGAGATAAGAACTAATGTTAAAAATTGTGAAATCAAAAGACTACGCAAACACTTAGTACTACTGGCCATAACATGTCACTTCCTCATCACATTCTTTTACTTCATGAACAGTACCATTAGATTCATCAAATGTCATCTAAAACATGTGTAAAGATGGCAAATTTAAACTCAAGACATCGGGCCGGGAGAAATTGAAGTCCACTACCCCGGGGTCGGAAATTATGTGGGAGGGGTACTAGGTGTGATAGTACCATCTTTAGTCTCCGAGATATAGCCCTCAGTTTTTAGCCCTACTATATAATACTATACGAATAAACATCGGGCTGGGGGACATCGAGGTTCCCTACCCGATTGTCTGAAATTTTGTGGGTTGGGTAATATGAATCAGTTTCCACTTCTTCCTGTCCCAGTGGTTCTTGAGAAGATTTTTAAATATTTTTCCTATAAATTCCAATGTAAAACTTTGATCGACCATTGTGGCGCAACCCTTGCAGCGGGGGTCATGATTTGAACAAACTTGAATCTACATTACCTGAGAATGATTCCACATGAGTTTCATCTTTCCTGGCCTAGTGGTTCTAGAGAAGATTTTTTTTTTAGAATTGCCATTAACTTTTTATTTATTCATAACTATCTCCCCTTGGAAACGGCGTAACCCTTCATTTGATCAAACTTTGAATCCCCTTTACCCAAGGATACTTTGTAGCAAGTTTGGCTGAAATTGGTCCAGCGGTTCTTGAGAAGAAGATGAACATGTGAAAAGTTAACAACAGCGACGACGACAACGACGACATACAACGGACAAATTTTCATCAGAAAAGCTCACTTGAGTCTTCAGCTCAGGTGAGCTAAAAATACTAGTACTTCAATAGATAATAAATACAAAGTTATCTTGCAAACATTGTCCGTGTTTGCTTTACTCCTGATTTTTATTCTTTGAATGGACTTTGAAGCTCGATTACTTTTCATTATTTCCATATAATACATTGTCGTTGGTTTGAAGAAAAATAGTTTTAATTAAAACCTCTGTTATTTTTATTAAATTTCTTCCATTATATTAATGATATATATATATATATATATTTTTTAAAATTTAATATAAGTAAGAAGTATTTAAGAATTCCATACAATTAACACGTTCATGTACTATGCGTTTTTCAAAGCGGGATAAGTCTTGTAATGCGAAGGAAAAGACAGCAAAATAATTAAGTTTTTCTCCATTATTTAGTTATTTGAGTTAGAAAAATACAATAATTAGTTAATTTTTATTTGAAATCGAATTCATTTAGAGTTTTTTTTGGTTAAATACTAATAAATTACAAAAAAAAGTAATACCTATTTGATTCGCCGTAAATTTCCCAGATAAGTGCGGATTTTCTGCAAATATATATACATGACCAGAAAAGCGAGGTAACTCCGTTTAAAGAACTAGATGATAACATTTTTGTTAAAACCATCACAAATCTTTAAAATGATTGGCGAACCAGTTTAATTTAATTATAATTGATTTAATACGTGCAGACAAAGAGAAGAATTTATTCCTGAAGTTTTAAGTCAATCTCTATTGTTGACCTACTTCTCGTCTTAAAAATTTAATAAGACGCTACTAGTAATTTCCCTTTCTTAAATATATACATTTTTTCTCACCCAGTTAAGTACTCGTAGAATTAACCGGGATGTATATATGGACCTTTTTGGCAATTTCTAAAAATAATTGGTTATTTTCATTTTTTTTCAATATGTACACCAGCGACTACATATGACATTACCAATTAATGCCTATGATGTACATTGAACAATTAATTTTATTCAGAAATCGTACTTTTGTCAAACTCCCAGTTAAGTATGGTGTTTATCCAGACTCCCAGTTAACGGCGGATTTTCGGTTATATATATATATATATATATATATATATATTACTAATTATCAATACCAATTCAAGGCTCCATTTCAAAAGATTGGAATGTTTTTCTTTTTGCAGAAAAATTTTTTTTAGTACATGTACCATTTTGTATTTTTATGAGACAACTTTACCTTACGTGAAAATAATACCAAGATTCATATTAACATTAATTTGGTTATATTATGTCGTAGGACCTATATGATAGTATCTAATAATACAAAAAAAAAAAACACGACCCCAGGTAGGGTAGGGCCAGAGCAAGTATTACAAAGGGGGGCATTTGGTTAAAAAAAAACAGCATAACCATAGTTACACAGGTAAACGATGTGGCCTCTGGGCTTCCTGATAGCCTCTAGATAAAAACCTTGAAAAAGCATAACAATTGATTTGTTTGTCATATTTACAGAAAGAAGAGGCAGATTTTACATCCAGTTCAGAAGGTCATCCTGTGATTTTAAACTACAGTGTAAATGAAAAAGAATTTGGGAATTTCGAACAATCAATAAATGCGTGTGAAAGTAAGAGGCCCAGTGAATGTAACGTATGTATGAAAACATTTAATCATCGACATGAGGTACGAAGACACCTGAGTATACATACGGATGATAAACCTCATAAATGTGACGTGTGTGGAAAGGCATTCAAATACCCAAGTGACATACAGAAACACATAAGAACACATACAGGTGATAAACCTTATAGATGTGATGTGTGTGGAAAGGCTTTCAACCAGCCACAGACCTTAAAGAGACACCTTAGGACACATACAAATAAACCTTATAAATGTGATGTGTGTGGAAAGACATTTGAATGGCAATGTGACTTACAGATACACTTAAGGACACATACAGAAGATAAACCTTATAAATGTGATGTGTGTGGAAAGGCATTCAAATACCCAAGTGACATACAGAAACACATAAGAACACATACAGGTGATAAACCTTATAGATGTGATGTGTGTGGAAAGGCTTTCAACCAGCCACAGACCTTAAAGAGACACCTTAGGACACATACAAATAAACCTTATAAATGTGATGTGTGTGGAAAGACATTTGAATGGCAATGTGAATTACAAATACACTTAAGGACACATACAGAAGATAAACCTTATAAATGTGATGTGTGTGAAAAGGCATTCAAAAGGAAAAGTGGCTTAAAGAGACACATGATGATACATACTGGTGATAAACCTTATAGATGTGGTGTTTGTGGGAAAGCATTCAACAGACTGCATATCTTACATACACACATGTGGAGACATACAGGTGATAAACCTTATAAATGTGATGTGTGTGGGAAGGCATTCAATTTCTCAGAAAGCTTACAGAGGCACATGAGGAAACATACAGGTGAAAAACCTTATAATTGTGATGTATGTGGGAAGGCATTCAACAGATTATATATCTTACAGACACACACAAGGACACATACAGGTGATAAACCTTATAAATGTGATGTGTGTGGGAAGGCATTCTCTCAGTCAAGTACCTTAAATAGGCACACGACAACACATACAGGTGATAAACCATATATATGTAATGTATGTGGGAAGGCATTTAACCTCTCACAAATCTTACAGAGGCACATGAGGATACATACTGGTGAAAAACCTTTTAAATGTGATGTGTGTGGGAAGGCATTCCCTCACTCTTATACCGTACAGATACATATGAGGACACATTCCGGTCATAAGCCTTATAAATGTGATTTGTGTGGGAGAGCATTCAGCCAGACGACACACGTACAGAGTCATATGAAGACACATATAGGTGATAAACATTATAGATGTGATGTGTGTGAGAAGACATTCTGTCAGTCACAATATTTTAAGAGACACATGAGCACACATAAAGGTCAAAAACCTTATAAATGTTATGTATGTCGGAAGGCTTTTCGTTACATAAAGAACTTCAAGAGGCATATGAGGACACATAGATGATAAATCTGATGTATGTGATGTATGTGGAAAGGAATTCAATTGTTCAAAAAACTTCAAAAGACATTGTAGGATACATAGTGGTGACAAACCTTACATATGTGGTTTGTGTAAGAAAACATTCTGTGAAAAACCTGATTTAAACAAACACATGAGGACACATTCAGATGAGAACTATTTGATGTTATGTGAAAAGGCATTCAAGCAATAAGATAACTTACATTCATATGTCTAGGAATATTGAATTCTCTCCCCTGATTCTAAAAGAATAAGAAATGTCAAAGAATTCATTACTGATTGCCAAAATAGGTACAAGGGTTCTAAATACAAAATAAAGATATCGTCTTTTGAGATGAAGTTCGTATTGTAATACTGTCATTTTGTACTCCGTCTAATACAACACATGGTGTGTAAAATTTGTTATATCCCATTATCAATTTTGTGTAATAAAACTTTCATCAGTTGATGGTTGTACTGGAGTGAGCTTCTGAGAAGAGTCCGAGGTTAACCAAGTGGAAAGTGTTAAACAATAAAATGCTTTCTTTGTTTGTTGTTACTGGAATGAACGGAAGCAGCTGTTGCAGAAAAAATACATAACCCGCGTAAGCGGGTTATGTAAATTTTTTCTTTGCGACCGTTCATTCCAGTAGCAACAAACAAAGAAAGACATTTTATTGTTTATATTTATATCTGTTTAAATTATCATTTTAAGTAGGAATGAAAATATTAATTATTGTGTTAATGATGCGAACGTCTTGTACGTTTCATTGATGGAACAGCCACTGATCAAGAAATCTGTACAGGTGATATGCCTAATGTAGTTTATGCAGGGATGAACGCAATGGGTTTTCTTAAGAAATGAAGAATATATTCAGTGGATGTAAATATTTAATAAACAGGTCTGGTTGTCAAATGGAAATTTTTTCATCTTAAGATAACATTAAATTTTGAATTTCCCGCTTGGAATCCAAGTGGTATCATCGTTTGACGTCATTGATATAATAGAAGGAGATCTAAGTGCGTTAATTTTTAGCTCTACTGGTCAGAGACCAGAAGAGCTTATGCGATAGGAAGGTGTCCGTCCGTCCGTCAGTCTGTCCGTCTGTCTGTAAACAATTTTTCAAAACGCTACTCTAGCTACAGTTTTGGTCTGATTTTAATATAATTTAGCACACAAGTAGACTGCATTCTCTCCCCTGATTCTAAAGGAATAAGGAATGTCAAAGAATTCATTACTGAGAATGCCAAAATAGGTACAAGGGTTCTAAATACAAAATAAAGATATCGTCTTTTGAGATGAAGTTCGTATTGTAATACTGTCATTTTGTACTCCGTCTAATACAACACACGGTGTGTAAAATTTGTAATATCCCATTATCAATTTTGTGTAATAAAACTTTCATCAGTTGATGGTTGTACTGGAGTGAGCTTCTGAGAAGAGTCCGAGGTTAACCAAGCGGAAAGTGTTAATAAACAGGTCTGGTTGTCCAATGGAAATATTTTCATCTTAAGATAACATAAAAATTTTGAATTTCCCGCTTGGAATCCAAGTGGTATGCCCGTTTGATGTCACTGATATAATAGAAGGAGATCCAAGTGCGTTAATTTTTTTGTCTGAGTAATCAGATTTAAATCTGGAACCCAATTTTTTTGTTACTCAGATTTAAATCTGGAACCCAATTTTTTTGTTCCGGCACGGTGATAGATGTCATTTTGGAATAATTGGTTTCGCTCCAAATAAGATAGTCGTCATTCTATTTAACATCGAACCAGGCTGTGAAAGAAATGTACTGCAAATGTTCATCTACCTCATGAATCGTGTTTAACCTCTTTAGAACGCTCACATGAACATTCATTGTTATTAGGGCCCCGCAAGGATTTGCGGGTGCCCTATAGTAATCACTCTGTCCGTCCGTCCGTCCGTCCGTCTGTCTAGCTTCTGTCTGTCCGTCTGTCACTCTTCCGTCCACAAATTTTCTGTTCTTTTCGAATAACTTTTTTTATGGTTGCCCAATCAAGTTTGAATTTGGTATGGTAGTTCAATAGGCAGAAATACATGTTTTGATGCTAAGTTTAATTCTCTATGTCTTCTAGTTTGGAGCTGGGGTGGTGGGGTAGATTCCTTAACTATGGCATAAGAATGAACTGGCAACTTTTTTTATGGTTGCCCAATTAAGATCAAATTTGGTACGGTAGTTCAGTAGGCAAAAATACATATTTTGATGCTTAGTTTGGTTCTCAATGTCCCTTGGTTTGGAGCTAGGGTGGTGGGGTAGATTCCTTAACTTTATATAAGAATGCATTGGCAAAGAGAGATAACTGCTGAAGATGTTCCCATTCAGTAAACTGAATGCTGCTAGGAGTCCCATGGGATTAATAAGCTTTCCTCCTGAAGAAAATCCAGAGCATTATCTTTATCTGTCACATTGAGATGAATTAATTACCACCTCTGTCTGCAAATGAAGTTTGTTTTGAAGTTAAGTCAATTTGGAATGCTATGAACACTCGGAAATGTGGATTTAGATA